>NC_136628.1:7785507-7843007 GCF_933228915.1 Telmatherina bonti | reverse complement strand
GACAATGGAATAAAAACAGCAGCAACTCATAGTCCCAGCAATAGAAACAATGCAGGATTTATCGTGAAGGCTCCTAATTCCAGCTGCTTTCATCCGTCCACACCAAGGAGATCTAAACGACCAAGATCTTTCATGTTTTCACCTGCTTGACCATGTAGAATCTACTCTGAAGCAGCAGATGGTACCGAATATCAGGAAACTGGACCAACTGGGATACATCCAATTAAATTCCAATTTGTAAGGATATATGACATCACATGAATCAGCTTTTTTTTTTTTTTTAAAGGTTTCTTGTATGTAAACTGGTAAAACACCTCAGATGTCTTCTATCTTTCTTACACTTCATGATCTGTTTTTGTTTTGTTCCACTTTATTACTCGTCTTTATGTGGGCTCACAAGTCATGTGACCTGACCAGATTCCGCATGTTCTCAAGTTGCCCAGACTTGTTACTGAGCAAAAAATGGGCAAATTAATTGGCTTCCCATTGAGCTTACCAATTAAGACTCACCCCATTCATTGTTACATTTAAAAAAACCATTTATAAGCCATATGGGTCGACCATATCCATGTCATAATCAAACTAATGAAAATGTTTCCGTTTGGCAGAAGAATAAAATATAATTTGACACAATGCATCGATAGTCGTTCATTCAAGAAACCAGAAAAAAGAACACAAGTAAAAAGGAAACAAAACAACAAAGGAGAGATTTTTAATTCACACCAAGTCACACTTCCAGATAGTCAATACAGCAGCCAAACAGGCAATGCGATAGTGTTCAAAGGTACAAAATGCTGTCCAGAAGAAAGACTGACTTTTAGCATAATCTTAGAGCATCCACAGCCATGTATTTTGTTTATACAGAAAACAGTATCAAACATTAGGCAAAGTCATCTCATGACAAACCGTGAACATAGCATGCAGTTATGTTTTTTTTTTTTTTTTCTCATCGATAATATTGAGCTTGCATACAAAGGCAGACGGGTTACAAAATCAAAATCACATGTTGGTTGTCTTCATTACATATTCAACAGAGAGAGGGATCACTGTGTCAAGGAGGATATTGAGATGCCAACAAGGTTTCACAGCCAGCTTGTGCCTCACAAATCAATGCGTCTGAAGAGGCTGTTAACACTTAAAGAAAAAAAGAGATGGGAAAATTTCTTTCCTGTCTCTGAATGTGCGACGTCCAAATCAAGTTGTGTGGAGAAAAAAACATTCAAAGTGAACAGAAGTAGAGTAAAAAGGAATCTGACCATTCAAACAAAATCAGTATTGGAAAAGTATGGAGGAGGTTCAGTAAGATGCTCTTCACTATCGACCAGCTGTAATCAGTGACGCGATTACAAAAAGAGTCAGCCACACTGACAGAATCGACATGCTCCCGAGAACAAACATGGCAGGCCTGTCGCTAACAGCGATGTGAGGTAATGACACAAAGCTGTTAGCTGAATTGCGAGCCTGACGGGAATCCTGATGGTCGGACCATTTGTATGCCGTTTCCGTGTTTGCAGCGAAAAAAAGGAAAACAAAAAGGTGGGCGTGTGTAGGCATGCAGAAAAAGGTCATACAGCGGACTGAAACTCATAAAAACCACTAATACATGGCATGCACGCCCAAGCTACTGATCCAAAGTTTCCCTCCCTGGTAAGTTTTCAGGAATTCAGACTTTTAAACTGGTCCTTGAATTATTAAAGGAAAGGTGGGGAAAAAACATCAATTATTCAAAGTAGAAATTTAGCTATGGAGGTGTATGACCTGCGTGAAACGGCCTCTGGCAGTGTGCTGCTGGGCTCTGACTTCAACCGTCTCTATTCCCAGCTCAGAAACAAAGCTGCAGGTGCAACATATGAATGAAGTCACAGAGCACCAAGGTGCACATTCTCATCGGGAAATAGAAGAAGTTAAACAATTACATTCGGTCTTGTACGTCTATTGTGGAGCTGCTTAGTAACAACATAGTAACAATACACAATATACAATAAAAAATGATGCCCTTCTCAGCCCCGTCCATCTCAGCCTGCGTTGCATGACCCAGCAGCCGCCGTGGCGTTAGCAAAGGCCCGTTTGGCCCTTCAGCCGCAAGCTTGAACTTCAGCAAGACTAGTCTGTTGTAAACAATACATGCGCTGATTATTATCGACATGACTTGGTTTGACGTAAACGTTTTCAGAACCAGCATACAGCAGAGGTTTTCATTCACATAGCAGCTGACAATCAGCCTCGCTTTTAATGTTTTTGCAAACTCATTTTCTGTAAACAATAAGCTGCACCTGTCGTGCCGTTCTGCGGCTCGACAAGTGGTTTTTCTTTTTCTTTTTTTTCACCAGGTCAGCGACTGAACTTCCCCCTGCAGCTGGTTGCAGCCGCTTCGTGCCGTAAACGCCGGATTTGGGGCGAGGTTTATGCAGACAGAGCTGTGGATGTTTCCACGTCTGGCCTGAAACGACCTACAAAACGTCAGAAACCCTGTGTGCACGTGAGGTTTTCTGTGCATATGGATCCCCAGCTCTTTGCAGGAGCTGAGACTTGGATGATGTTTGTGTTTAAGCGGCCGTTTCCATCAGAGTGACTCAGTTAGCTCGTTGTAAACCTGCTCTGAGGAAATGACGTCTTGTCCTTTTAACACTTGTCCGGTGTTTAACATTTAGTCAGCAGCAGAGGTTTCATTTTCATTCTGATTGAACCTGATTTAGCACGTGATGCTGTCATTTTAGCCTCCTTTTTAGCTGTTTTTCCTAAAACTGATATCATGAATCCAACTAGATGATGAGCTGAACTGAACTGGATAACAGTGAAATGCATTAGAATCTGATTCCACTGCACTTTATTGAACTCTTCTGGAGGCCCTGAGAGGATATTTGTTTTTTTTAAAATTTCTTTTCTCTCCCATTTTCACGATATATTTTCATGTGTAAGCAGTCAGGTGTAAGCAGTTCGGCTTTCATTCTGGATCTGGAGTTAAATATTGTTAAACTAGTGCTGGATGATATGAACATAAATACATATATCACTGTTTTTTTTTATTAGTCATAATTCACAGTATATGAGCGTAGCATTTTTCCATACCTAACTGGGTGCTGACCAGTTCTTACACTGATCACGAGAAGCATCATGTCACTATATCAGCTAAGAATAGAGCATTCAGTTGCCATGACAACTAAACATTAAATAAGAACATGCTAATGTCCACAGTGTCTTATTCAGATCCCTGAACTGAATCCGTCTTTCTCCACAGAACATTTCTTTTAGAACCAGAACTCTGGGACTTCTTATCTCCCTCCATGTCTTGCTTTCCTTTTCGTAGTCAGTCCCTCCAGCAACGCGTCTACAGGTCACATCTGATTCAACTGTCCTCCCTATTTTTGTTTTACCTGAGGATGTGAAGGGTGCAGATTAGCTTCAGACATTTTTCCTTTTAAATGCACGTTTACGGCGAATGTGGAGCAGCAGACTGCTGGTTTTTCTGCAGCTGGCAACAATTTAATCTGGACGTCATCTGCAGTAAGTTTTTTTGTCCATGTCTGACTTTTAAAAACGCTTTACTGAACTTTATGAGGCTTTTGGACTTTGACGTCCCCTAACGACAGCTGATTTAGCATCATTGTGCATCTTGTCTCTTCTACGAGATCTCTCCAGCTAGTAAAAGTCACTTTGACGTCGACTCTTTGCTCTTGCTCTGTAATATGTTCTCCTTTCCTCTTACAATATCATCTTGCATTTCTTTCTGGCGCATTTCAGCCATGGCGCACGTTGAAAACGGCCAGTGTGTTGATATCCGGTCGCTAGCTGGTGACCCGGCGCTGTAATGCAAAACGCAGCGGTCACATGATGCTGAGAAAAAAGCCATGAAGTGGGTTCACAGCCTCAGGATGTCAGTGTGCCATCATAAGAAGTCAGATGCAAGGAAAGTTATGTAGTCTTAAACACCAAGGTATCTCCAGAAAAACAGATACAGCTTCACTTTCTGATCGTTCTGCCTCCACAGTCTCAGCTCAACCTCTCCAGTAACACAGCTGCTCTGCTGCAGGTTTACTGGTGCAGCAATAAAAAAGGTCCCGCCCTTGGTTTCCTGCTGCACCACATGCCCAACGTCAAGACTTTTTAAAGCAATGTTTGTTGTACAAAACAAAACACTGGTTTCCAGTATGAGCCAGTAAACCATCCAGCACTAGATGAAGCTACATATTTTTTAAACATTTCTTCCATTTTCTGAAAAGATCACTTTTCAGCAAAGCACATCCTGCTTTTAAGCCTAAAATAAGGGGATTATTTTGTTTTCTTACTTTATTCTTTTCAACAAGCATCGTGTTTTGTCCAAATAAATAAATGGATGAATCAAACTAAAATGGTTCCAAACCAGTGGCCAGTTATTCGGTTGATCCCAACCTGAACTGACGTGTGGATAAAAATGGTAAATATCAAGCACGTTTTAAGCATTGTTTTTATAACTACAAGCAAAATTCTCACGTTTTCATGCTGCACTTTGAAGTCCAGACAGATTTTTAAGCTTTGCAGGACATCCTCAGACACAGCTGCCTGAAAGGATCTTCCAGCACCGAGGCCTTGCACTCTACATTACTCTTCCAATTAACAAAATACATTGCTAACAAGTGCTGTGGGTAAGGATCCAGTTATGCTTAAGTGCGGGGGGGATGCTTGAAACACTTGTCGAGCCTTGACATCAGAATTACCACGAAACGAAGCAGCTCTAGAGAACAGGGCTTGCACTGAGAGGTTGTTATGAAAGCCCAACCAGGGTTTTGCTGCGACATCTTGCATTGTTGCGTGTCGTCTCATCTACAAAGAAACGCTTTCATTGCTACTTGTAGGTAGTTTGAGTTTGTTTGCTTTTTATAACTTCCAACTTTTGAGGAGGTTTCTGGTTAAACGCTGGTCCTCCAGGTGGGGAGATCTGAATAGATCTGATGGTGATCAGCCATCGATAAGCCTTCTGTTTGTTACGTTGCTAACACGCTTGGCTACTTTCTCCTTTCCAGCAAGCAGGGCGCTTGTCCAGGCGTCAGTATACTTCAACAAGGTGTCACTTTGGATTTGTAATGCTTCGTTGAAAGGTTGTGATTGTGCATCGGGGCTCATGTTGTCGCCATAGCAACCTCTGCTTTACATTACTCTCTATCACAGTGCATTAAAGAAAGGAAACACGCTGAATGCATGACAACGGTCTCCTTTTCAGCTTCCTGTCGCAGCTTTAAGCACAAGAAATAAAAGGAAAATGAACAGTTATTGGGGCCTGATTTCATGCAGCACATCCATGTGCTGTGATTGAGGTTCAGGTTCACAGCGAGCTATGGTAAGTCCAGCTGTGACCGGTGGTTAGAGTTTGGTGAGTTAAGAGGTCTGTTGTTGTGTCAGAGGGATGCTTGTGATGGCTAGCTTTGTTATTTTACTTATTCAGGCCTGCAACCTGCACATCATTAATTTCCTGTTTGGCAGAGACCTCGCGCCTCATCCACCAACCGTTTCTGGGAACAATTTCACTCTAAAGTCCTATTTACACGTTTCTGGTGGCAATTGCTTCGTATTAATTAAGTATACCAACAGTTAGGTAGACAACTTAATTTACGGTGAGTTAATTGGAAACCGCGCCATCAGTTAATGTGTCGACTGCAAATGTGGCCTTTCTTCATCCTCTTGCTCACATATTTACTGTTTATGTGTCCTTCTGAGGGAACATGACCTGACAATACAAACCCTGTTTCATCTTGGGTGCAGGTTCTCTCCATGTTGGGCTTTTTGGCCAGTTTCAGTGGGAGCTGGAGAAGCTGGGCATCAATAACGCCACTGACCTTTTACTCATCTGTCTCTCAGAGGCAGAAGTTGGCCTCATCACCATTTCTGTGTGCTGACCTGTAAATTATGGACTGCTGGCATGACTTTCCAGCATACAAGGAGACTGATATTCATCAGTCTAGGGAACAAAGATGTCAACAATTTCGTGGTATAAAATTACATTCACGAGTTTTCTTCTTTCAGGTTGTAAGAAGGTGTTTGCAAGGTTTGACAAGGTTAATACACAGAGACGAAAGTGAAGTAATGATGCAGTTTATGTGGCTAAAAGAGGGAAAAAGGAGGAGCGAAGGACTTTTACTACAGTTTCATTTCAGCATCATTCTGTTTGTGGACAAACGTCATGATTCCTGTTGGAGCTGCAGGTTTGGAATATCACCGGATGGGACACATGCACGGGCCTCGGGGGGGTAAGCAGATAGTTGCTATCAGTGTTGTTTAGTTGAAGCATACTGAGGCTTTAATTTAAACAATTTTTAATGATTGTTTGGATAATATCCGTTCCGTGCTGTAGTCATACATACGGAAAAAAGCCTGACACCAATTTGATGGAACGTTTGGTAAAATAAATGAGTGTTTACTTCATCTGGAGGGTTTGTGTCAGACTGGATCAGACTGGGACAAGATAGGGGCAAAAACCACCAAGTTTCGGTGAAATTGTTCACAGAACAGCTCTTGGTTCGTTGCAGTATGAGGGACATTCAGAGAGATTTTAACTAATGGTTTTTACAATCATCTCAAAGTGCAACATCTTTTCATTCAGCTGCTCCTGTACAGATCTGTCAACAGGCTGACTACAGGGGGGTTATTTCAGAAGAGCTATCTCCATAAACGCTTTTTCATTAGGAAATCTGCTACATCTTTAGTTAGTTTCTCTAGTTGTCCTATCTCTTACTGCTCTGAGCCTCTTCCCAGGCAGAAGGTGACACACAGCGACGCGCACGCTTTCCTCTGCTGAAATGTATTCAGCTGCCGTTCGGGGTTTCATCAAACAGAAAGCAATTGCTCTTTTTATCTTCACTGATCATGCGAGAAAGCTGAAAATCCTAAAAATCAACACTGAAATCCGCCATCGTTCATTTCGATGGTTGAACATCTCCTGGAAGAAAAACAGCTGAGAAGCTGTGAATCTGTTGCGTTTGTGGAAGATGTGAAACATAAGATTTGGATATTTTTAGCTAAGCCCTGCTGATGGGAAAGATATTCCCAAAGAGAGGTGTGAGGTGTCGCTGCGGCCGACATGAGGGGAAGAAGAAGCTGGACGGAGTTTAGAAGATGAAGGCAGGAGTCCTATTGGGTGCAGCCAGGTGGGGCTGGATGGGGGGGGCAACAGTTTGGATCGCAGGGTCTTCAGTCATTTAATGTGCCAGGTAATTCATTGGTCAGCGTGTGCCAGCGCTCTATTTTTTTGTCCTTGTTTTTGAGGCAGTCAAACCAGTGTTTGAGCCTCTCTCCATTTGCATTGATACCCAGAGATACACCACCTGAAAGACAGAACACAAAAAGGTTTGTTAGCACAAACATCGAATCAGCCAATCACATGGCAGCAACTCGACGCCATGTGGACACGGTGAAGATGACTCGCTGAGGTCCAAACTGAGCATCAGAATGAGGAAAAAAGGAGATTTACAGGCAGAATATGTAAGATTTCAGGGCGATTCTTTCCACCACCAGGTGGCAAACACCAGGTTGTGAGCAAAACCACAAAACTGCTACCTCCACAAACGACCACAGGTTGGCAGTAATGAGCAAAACTCACCCCTCCTCCTTGCCAGCTCCAATGAGGGCAGGAATCGCTTGTGAGCCGTAGCTCAGAGCCGCTCTGCAATAAATGGGCTTATACTCCCCCTACTGGTGGAAAAAAGTACTTTTTTTTTTTTTTTTACTGGTCAGAAAACATTCAAGAAGGGTTTTTGTCATTAATTAAACTTGTAATTTAATAACGCATCAAATGTGGACAGACTGGAACCTACATGTTTAAAAAAACTATCTAATTATGACTTTAGTTATTTTTATTAGTTAATTTATTTTGAAAATATTGAAAATCTTACATACTCTACCTTTAAGTGAACGTAGCGTGGTTGTTGGTCTGAGTATTTACTGAGATTTTCACACACAACCATCTCTAGTGTTTACAGAGAAGGTCTGAAAAATATCCAGCGAGCAGCAGCTGTCTGGACCAGAATGTCAGAGATCTGATGAGTCTCCAGTTCAGCTCCACATTCACATGGTAGGATCAGAATCTGCTGGAAACATCATGACAACATGGATCCATCCTGCCGTCAGGATCAAGGCTTCAGGCTGCTGCTGGTGGAATGGTGGGGGGAGGTTTTCTTGTCCCACTTTAGTCCCCTTAGTACCAGTATGACATGGTTTAACCCACTGTTTCTCAACCACTGTAGTGTGCCGCGAGAGATTATAAGGTGTAACCTGAGAAATTACCCAATTTCTAATTGGTCTAAAAAGCAGCTCTGCGTTCATCCAAATATGTCCCAGTGAAAGATAATAAAATTCCATCTTCTTGTGTTTATCTGATTTCTATTCCAGAGGTTTGACAAGATGAACTTTATATTAATAATATGGATTTTTTTTCTTTTTTTATATATAAACATTTTGGTTTGTGGTGTGCCTTGTGATTTTTCAGTGAAAGAAGTGTGCCTTGGTGTAAAAAACCTTGAAAAACACTGGTTTAACCCAGTGGTTCCCAAACTGGGAGGCGGGCACCCCAGGGGGGTCCCAGGGTTGTCATAAGGCTAAATAAAACTTTTGGCACTGGACAAATTTATAAAAGTACCAATGATAAATGATGGTAAATCAACAATGGAGAAAACATGATGCAGCATATCTGCTCCTGCTTGACCAGGTAACGGTCAAGTAATAGTAATAATCAATAATGGGTAATGAAGAGACCACAGTCTTTAGCATGAATCAAAATATTATATTCTAATATGAACTATGAAGCCAAACAAGCTACAACACCACTTGGGGACTTTTCATCCTGAATACAAAGAAAATCCTGCAGGTTACTTTCGAAATAAACCATAAAATAAACCATCATATCTAGTTGTTTTACTAAAGTAGCATCGTCTCATTGAGAACTTGGCTCACCTGAAGAAGTTTCACGCTAAAGCAGAAGAATGGATCATAATACTGATACTAACATGGTTTTAACTACAATATAGTCACTAAACTAATGAGGAGGAGGAGGGGCCACGCCAGGGGAGGGGCCAAGGCAGGGGGAGGAGCCAAGACAGGGTGCTGCTTTCACATCCTGCTAGCTCCCCAACATTACCTACCCCAGCTTTAAGACAGATCTGCAGGAAAACGGGGGTCCAACTGGTTGTGGTGAGGTGACCCTCATAAAGTTTAAGTCTAAGTGACTCACTGCCAGAAACTGTCTGAGAGCAGCTACGACTGAAACCTTTAGGCCAGAAACGCACTAGCAGAAGCTTCAGAACAAAGACGGATGTGTAAACTCCAACATTTTATAAATGATGAGATAAGTCATTAAGCCAACAGTTATTAACATTAATGAGTAATTAATGGACAGCGTTTGGCTTTTTAACACCCAATCCTTTTTGTAGAGCAAGCGATTGTTATGCTGGGAGAAAATTATTTTTAAAATGTTGTTTTTATTAATGACTAATGGGATATCTGGGGATATTTAGCACATGGGTCACTTACTACCAAGTGGAACTAAATGATTTATACGTCCCTCAATAAAAGGGATGAGAGTTTAAAATACACATAAAGTAAAAATACGTCCTGAATGAGAAATGATGTTGTTTGTTGTCGCAGTATGTTTGTTCGGCTTTGTTGCCTGAGGCGTGCTGTAATCTATCCAGTGATTTAACTCATGTAGGATGCAAGCGGTTGGTAGCTGAATTCCAGACGTGTAAATCACAAAGTTGTTTGTATCGTTGTGTCCTTTTTGTCTTTTAAATGGAAAAACAAACCAAAAACACTTGAACTAAGGGAATTTTTTTGGGTGTGAGGGCACAAAAAGTGATTCTGGGACAGAAGTCGTCTTTTGGGACGTCACTGGTCTGACTTCCTGACAGGAGTCTTTGGCCGCTTGTTTAAGAAATTTAAGAAAAGAAAAATCAGTGAAAACCTTTCTTCCCCATTCCTCAGCGAGCAAAGCTTGATGCACTGATTTTCTGAGATCCTGCTCACTTGTGGTCTTCTTTGTGGATAAAACAGAACAAAGTGTCATGGACGTGTCCCTCAGAAACCTTCAGCCTAGCTGTTCTGTCATGCTATAGCAAACACAAAAAACCCAACTTATTTGGGCTTAAAATACCTTCAGATACAGATTTTTCTGTGACACGGGACTAAAAAAGCCTCTGATGAGTCGACCAAACCACCCAAGTCTGAGCAAGACCCGGACGTTTATACCACAGACGGTTTGCTCATAGACGTCGCTCATAGGTTTCTGAAGAGATGACCTGCAGTTCGGTGGGCGGTTCCCACCGTCGCTACCTTGGCAGCGCCACACGTTTAACACTGCCAGGTAAAATACATAAATTCCTTTCATTTCCTCTTTTTTCCTCTTCCCCTTGCCAGGTCCAGCTCGGCCATATCAAGCCTGACAATGATTGCAAATTAAAAAAAGGAAAAAAATTAATAAAATACTTATCATAATAATAAATATATTCACATTATCAAGGGCAGCTATATATGTGAGATGTCTCCCTTGACAGAGCAAATCTGTCTGGCAAAAATATGGCATGCAGATTGTTGTTCTGTATGCTGAGATGCTGGACGGGACAGGTTAAAAAAAAAAAACAGAAAAAAAAAACATAAATTGGGCAAAGAGATGGAGCTGAGAGGGGAATAGTGAGCAGGGTGGTGGATGATTGACACTATACGACAACCTCTAGCGGTCAAAAGTGAAGCCTATCAGGAAGTGCATAAAACTGCAGTTCCCCCTTCATCCACTAGGGGCTACAAAACAGAGCAAATCCCCATAGACTCCCATGTTAAAAAGACCAACTTCACAGCAGAAATAAACATGTTTAAAGCCTGGTACAAAAATCCATTTTAGGTTTTTATCTCTTTACTTTGACCAAATCCCATTTATTCCCATGAAATGAAGTGTGTTAGTTGTTTGTGAAATACAGAAACAGTATAAGACTTTTGTTCATAGCACACTATTCTCAATTGAGACTCAAGTTTTGAAACAACTTTTGGGGGGGAAGTGTTGATGCTGTGGAGGGAGTTAGACACTATCATGGTGATATGTGTGCTTTGTGCTTACAGCATTGGGACTAATGAATAGTTTATTTGTCACTTTACATATTTTGATTTTGCAAATGTTTTTCTTTGAACTTTTAACCAGCTTTTATGTCCAGGTTTTGTCTGACATATTTTCAATGTGGTCTATAGCAGGAATAAACTTGCTTTTTAATGTTGCATTGACATAGGCAACCAGCTCAATTATGAGTGCAATTGTTTATCCACATTTCACATTTCATAAATACCAAGACAGTCAAACTGTCAGAATTTTCTTGTCAGAATAAAATATGATATTTTGGTTGTAGAAACAAAGAAAATATAAACAATCCATGTTTTCTTCCTTAAGAACATCTGACAGATGACTCCTGGATCTATGTTTGGTCAATATTTTCATTTTGGATTGATGCTGTTGAAGCATCAGTGGACTTTTACATCCCTACTTTGCCCAGTTTAGTAAATCTGGACCAAAGACACATGGCTCAAAGTAAGTTCTTAATGGGATAAAAGCTTTCTAAATGTAGATGAGATGCTGTAAAGCAGGTTAAAACATCAACGATTGGACTGGCGGGAACACTAGCAGTGGGAGAAAAAATCATTTCACATAAAAATTTCTATTTTTCATTTTCTCTCCAGCAGAGGTCGAAATGTTTTTCTTTGACTGTCCAGTAGCGTGACTTTTTTATCTGTTTTGGAAAACACTTGAACAGAAGATGGAGAATGGCGGACAACCTGCAGAAACATGCAGAGATAAATTCTCCACCATCACATTTTACGTCAAAACTATGGAAACATTTTGGACATTTTGCTTTGAAGGGAAAAGCAGAGCTGGACAAGTCAAAAGCTGTTTGTAAACTCTGTAATGCATCTGCGCCGTACTGCAGTAACACGACTAATGCTACTGTCCGCCTAGCAAGACGCCATCCTGAAGTAAATGCTGCGCTAACAGCCAAATGTACGGCAGCAGGAAGCCAACAAACACTCGAACCAGCACTTTTATATCCAGCTCAGGCTTTTGAAATAAGAGTATAACTTCAAACAGCTGCTTCAGTATGGAGAAGAGTCGTTTTTTCTCAAAATAATAAGATAACTATCTTGTTATCACGACAAAACAAAGTCGGTTATCCCATGATAAAGAGATAATTATCCCGTGATCTCCAGATAACAACGTTAAAAAAACGCGACCACGACCTCGGCTTCCGTAGTTCAGATATATTGCTGCTGAATAAATCTTAAAAACTGACACAGAGTTGATTTTATTATTAGGGAAATCTGCTTGTGACACTGCACATCCCAAAGCTGCTCTGCCGGACTGAGATCTGTATGTCATCATGCAACTTACTCACATGGTCTTCTACTCAAACTAAAAATCAGCATCACTTCGGAATCACAACTGGAGTCTGAAACATCGTGAGAAAAGCATATTGTCCCGGCCCCAATGAAAACACGGCAGGCCGGCTTAGTGCTGGCTTGCATCTCAGCTGCCAGGCTTAGCGAGGGCTAAGCAGATGGCAGACTCAGCTGGACAGAAGGCCAGATGTGCTGATGAAGCTGCTGAATAGCAGTATCGTTAATTCATCTCTTTGTCCCACAGCATCAAATCTGATGGAAGCAGAGCTGGTGTGCCAAACTCACCTATGAAGTCGTTTGACTTTCCGATGTCGTAGTCCCACACCGTCACCTCCAGAGTCTTCTTGGTGAGGTCTGCGTATTTTATGTCATAACTGAATTCCTAGAAAAAAACGAAACAGGAGGAAATAAAATATGTAGTTGGGTATAATCACATGTTTAAACACATTATCTACTCATATTTACAGATTGTGAAGTTAGATTACTTTTTTTTTAAAAGTTTACTTAGATTCCCATTAGCTTGTAGCAGCTAGCTGCAGCTATTCTTCCTGAGGTCCTTAGTTACATACAATAAAGATTACATGTATTCATGTTCATATTCACCTACCAATATACATATCCTTATACATACATGAATACACGCACATACACATGTACTGTATAGATACAAAGGAATATCCATACACAGTGGTGTAGTCCAGGGTATATACTGGTATAAAGAGTATACCCATTTCTTTTTCAGTCAAGATTGAGTAAACCCACTTCTAAACCCCCATGTGATGCTGATTTTAGAGTTACTAACATTCCTACACTTGTACCTACATGGTCCAGCAGCTCAGCGTAGGTTACCTATGCTACACTGGTGCAGTTAACCATCAGCTGCATTTACTTTAGTCTGAACATAGACATAATAAAATACATGCATATATGTCTATGAACCTGTCTCTCACTCATCTTTGTGCCAGTATTGGTTTAGTCATTTCACAACTCTTCCTCCCTGCAACCGAAGAGTAGAAATTATGGGACAATAAACAAATATACTGACGGAGTTTTGGGGAAAATTAAATACTTACACATACGTCTTACATGTCAATTTTTCTATTAAAAAAAAAAGTGTTTTCTGGACTACTTTTTCAGTTTTTTCAAAAAAGGGCAAAAAATCAAGAGTATACCCACTTCTTGTGGGACCATTACACCACTGTCCATCCATAAATACATACATATACATACAAATATGTACATACACATATACATATACAGACAACTGCATGTGCATATCTAGATTCATACAGATTTAGCAATTCAATTATTAAACAGATACTGATGTAATGTTTTTTTTTTTTTAACTCAATAATACCATTTACTGTTGGTAAATGATTTGGTAAATGATTCATAGAAGTTGTGCTTCAGCATGTAAAAGACAAAAACTGCTTTGGGTCAGTCAGTCTGCTCACCGTCTCCTCATAAAAGAAACAGAAAAAAAGCTGTTTTTGTTTTTTTTTTTCCATATATGAATTATAAAAGCACCACAATGTTATTCTGCACTTCTGTCAAGTTCAATTAAGGCTTCAGCTCCACTTATAACCAAAGCCCTGATATGGAGGATGACCCTGCTGCTTGTCTCTGACAGAAAGGCCAAGAGGTGATGGAAAAATATGGGTGCCAAAAATGTCAAAGGAAATGTCAAGCTGCTGGCTTGTGGGAGTGTTTGGCCAGGGATGTTCACTTGTGTACAGATAGATAGTTCTTGGTAAATTGTATTAAAGCCTATAAAACAAGGGAAAACATGGAGTCCCAGAGAGACACACGGCATTTCATACTTCATGTCATTGTTTTGGTTCGCAACGAGGCGTCTGGGCTCTCCCTCTCTCTCCTTTCCTTTTTTTTTTAACCATCTGTGCTAAATGCAGGTTAAATAGCTGCTTATTTGTTCATTCAGCAGGTGACATGCATTCACTATTCATTATGACATGGCAGACTCTAAATTAACAACCACCAACCTGCTAAATGTGGGTTAAAATTCAGTTTGTTGGGTATAAAGAAAACATCTGGGACATCTTTGCAGGTGATGAATGAAGCAAATCACGACATAAACACTGTCCCAGGAGGTATCATACATCTGCTGGCTGTGCATGGTGTTGCTCTGATCCTCCTGTCAGATGTAAACCTGAAATCAAATTGTCAGCCCTGTTGCCACCCCCCATTCTGACTGGTGGCACATGAAGTTTATCAGTCACCGACATGCAAACACCTGTCAATCGACCATGGTAGCTTGGTCCTTTTAGAGTTTTAAACTCAACTATCACTGTAATAATCAAACAGGAGTTGTAAGAATTGATATATGGTAAGTTGGGTGCACATTTAGGCTTACAGGTATGAGGAACGTGACCACATGTTGGCAGTCCGGTAGTGTGTGTGTCACACCGTTCAGCTCTGGAGCATGCAGTAGGGTCAACGCAACATAGTCAGTTTGTATTGTATTTATATTCATAGCACAGCCTTCCAGCATTTTTGGAAGTGGGATTGTGTAATTATAAATTATTATGTAATTATTGAAATACAGTTATTATTATAACTATTTTTAACAAGATGCAAAAAAATATATGGCTCTTCTGCAAACTTGGAAAAATTATGGACTTTTGGTTGCAGAACCAAGACAACATTTATTTTAAACAGGAGTCAAGTGTAAATATTAAAGATATTTCCAGTTTGTCTCCAGTAAGACTTGACTGAGCAGGACTTAAATGACATATTCCATCTCGATCCAGAGACAGCTCTGGCTCCGCTGCTCCTTCAGAAATATCGTCTCATGGTGAATGAAGAAAAATGTGTTCGTTTTCAGCCTGGCAGCTGTGCCCTCCCTGCCGGTTCTGGGGTTATCCAGGGGTGCTGCTCACCAAATAAAGGCAGCAAAATAAATAAAGCAGCAAAATAAAGTGAAAGTGGAGCTGCGCAGTTTTACAACAGAAGCCGTGTTTTATACCTCATTGAACTCAGGATTGAGTGTCTTCTTTTTCACAGCAGTCTTGTGCTTTGACTTTTTGTTCTCATCGGGCTTCAGATACCTGGAAGAGAGAGGCAGAACAGGGATTTAATACAGAACTTACATCTGTCTGAGAATACAGCATCGTTCTGTGTCTCTGGACTGGTATACTGTTCTGTCCTCCAGGGGGTGCTGTTGTACTGCCCTAACTTTCACCATACTGATACTTTACTGCATTATTCTCACTAATTACAACATATTTAGACTTTGCGAGGATTTTAATTAGTGCAGAAAAATTAAGTTACAGATATATTTTCAAATGCCATCTTATCACATGGTCCAGGCTTTTCTATCTTAGGGAGGTCATCATCACCATCAAGTCTGTGTCTACTGGGTGGATTTTCAGTCATAGTCTGGAAACCGTTTCTTATTCTTAGCCTGCCTTTATATTTCAGGTGGGCAAGCTGACAGAAACATCTGTCAGTAAAATACAATATATTGTAGAATAGAAGAATTGTAGAAAGAATTGTAGAAACATGAGAAGTTTGTTCAAACACCAGGAGCCTGGATGTGTGTGAGTTTATTCTAATTTACTGAGGTGTTGCTGGAGCTTTTAAAACAGAAGAGAAGAAATGCATCGCTGTGTTATGCGTCGCCATTCATGTGCTTGGACTGCAGTCAGTGGTGTAAACAGCTTCTTGGTGCCACTGTTGCCCTGGGTGCAGGGATGTGTGTTTAAGAATGTATGCGTGTGTGAAGGTTAGACATTTCCCTCAGTTCTGCCTCCATAAATTATGCAAAAGGAAGGTTGAAGTTATCTCCAACCCTGAGCAGATGACTCTGTTGGGCAACTCTCGTCTTTTAGAAAGTGGACATTTTTCTGCTAATGTGGTTCATAGCCATGTTGTGGATTTCTCTGCAGTTACAGAAGCTCATCACATCCCTCTTTTTTTCTCTGCTCAATGGATCCACATGGGCTGGAATTTCCCAAGACAGACCAGAGACATGAAGGGAAAATAAGTGGCTTGATGCTTGCCAACTGTGCCCAGGTGGGGGGGTCAGGAGATGAAATTATTATTGATGAGTATATTGCAGTGAAGCTAATTGTTGTCAAGTAACAGGAGCACCGAGTTTGGATGCAAAAGAAGACTCTAGTGTGGAATATAATTATCTTAATTGTAATTTCATTGAGTGCGTTTTGTCATAATGTTGCAGTTTGGCTGCAGAAACTTTGGACGGAAACATGTGTGATCTTAAGTTATGCAGCTCCTGACGTCTGACCTTGGTGAAATGCATTTGTCATTGACTGAAAAGCCATTAAGAAGGGCATCTACTCATTTCTCATGACCACCTCGTTGACTAATGCATGTCTTGAAACGCCACATGCATTTTAAGCACGTGCACGCCATTAAACGCCCAATACAGCAAACCACTAACCGTCCAGGTGACAGCAGCGGCTGCTGGTAGATGCAGTGCTGTTTATCTGGCGGCAGATACATTTCCTGTGTTCCCGCTCACACGACTCACTCAGTCAATCTATTATAATCTGCACCGTGCCCTTCAAGCTTGACGGAGATTTTCTCAACCTCAGACTGTTGGAAAATTGTTGCCAGCCCCTCTCTTCTAAAACGCTTTTGTTCTCAGGGCGTGCACAGCAGACTCGGAAATTAATTGCACTTTCATTGCTCAGCCAGATGAAAGACTTAGGAAATGTTCAGGTGTGATAAATAGGACTCCCTTCAAATTACAGTCCTGTGGATGGCCTCAGTGCTGTCTCTCTTGCTGCTGATAATCACAGGTAATTTTCTGCTACGACGTCATCTCTGCCAGATAAACCATTCAAACGCTCGTACATTGTCTCGTAGAACCACTAAAAATAGCATCAGTACAAGCATCTTGTGTTCGGAAATGAAATGAACAAATCTCATTGTAAGCTTTTAAACATATAAATCTGTTTGTGTTTATTTTACAAATGCTCATTTTTGGAATGTTTGTGGACTGATCGTTTTTTATCTCACAAACCTGAAGCACTAATGGTCAAGTTATCATGAAATTTGGCATGAATATTCACATCCCCCGGCACGTTATTAACGCCTCTGGTGACCCTTCTACTGGTGAAATCATGCGCTGACACCAAGCGGCAACCTCCGGCGGTTAAAAGTGAAGCCTATGCGGAAGTGCATAAAACTGCAGTTCCCCCTTCATCCACTAGGGGCTCCAAAACAGAACAAATCCTATTGAACCTAAAAATCCATTTTAGGTTTAATAGGTCAGGTTTCCACGGTGGTACAGTGTGTAGCACTGTGGCCTCACAGCAAGAAGATCACTGGTTCGATCCTTGGCTGGTTCGGTCAGTTTGCATGTTCTCCCCACCATTTTGGTTACTAGACAATTGGTTACTCTAAAGGTGTGAGTGGTTGTTCGTCTCTGTGTGGTCCTGCGATGGACTGGCGAACTGTCCAGGGTGTACCCTGCCTGTCACCCAAAGCCAGCTGGGATGGCGACCTTCCACGCGACCCTGAATTGGATTAAGCGGTTCAGAAAATGAATGAATGAAAGGTCAGGTTTACCTTCATGACAACTGTGGGGGGAGTGAATTTTTTTCTAACTCGCCCGTTTAAAAGTAATTTAATCTTGAAGTTCGGCATATTTAGGGGCGTGTCCTTTTGATTGACAGGTACCCGATCTCCCGCTTCACGTAAGAAGAACGTAGAACAGCTGCTGTTTTTAGCTGGTTAACAACGTGACTTAGCTTTAGCCCGCTCACCTCCGTTAGCTGGTTAGCTCCCATTATCTCGGGTTAGCTGGGTTAGCTTTTGGCTACAGAAAACTTGGAGTTCACTCGATGTCAATCATCCACCATTACGCTCACGGCCCCCCCCTCTCAGCTCCATCTCTTTGCCCATATTTGTATTTTCCGGGCAAGACAACAAGATGGCGATGGTAGGAACCGCCCACTGAGCTTCAATTTAGCTCTTCAGAAACCTACGGGTGACATCATGGAGGCTCCGTCCATCTCTTTATATACAGTTTATGGCTGACACCCATGAAATCGGTGCCTCGAAGTTTTAACAACAAAACTGAACAGTTCTAATTTGTTTGGGAAAGATAAATTCAGGACAAATCAAAATGTGAAGTCTGGAATCACAAATGAAAACATGGAAATGTTCAATTTTCCACTACAAGTTAATGGAAAGCAGGATACATTAGAAAATCAGTTCTGAATGAGGAAATGCAGACGTCATCACTGCCCAGTGGATGGTTTCTGTTTTTCAGACCATTCTCTAAGAATCCCAGTAGATTCTGAAGCATTCACACGAACAACCATGCTGCGTTTAAAGTCCCGTAAATCTCCTTCCTTCCTCATTATGATGCTCAGTTTGAACTTCAGCAACTTGTCTTCATCATGTCTGCGAAACTACATGACTATTGGTGATATGATATAAAAAAGACTTTTCTTTTCAGTGAAGCTTTTAATAAAATATAATTACATTAATAATTAACTTGTTTTAATATTTAACCCGTCTTTTATACCATGTCTTTCATTTCATCTTGTAGTGTCTTAAATTATCTAATTATTACATTATTTTATATGCTTTTCATCTTATTTGATTTATTTATTTATTTTATTTTATTTTTTTGTCATTTTTTTCACCTTAATGTGCAATATTTCAATTCCCATTGTTTTAATTTACCATTTGTGACTTGTGATTGTTAGAACAGCGCAGGTAAACATCATGTTATGTGTGTGTTTGTGTGCGTGCGAGTCATGTACAGTATGTGCATGGTGTGTGTGTCATGTTCAGTATGCGCATGTTGATTTGTTGGTTTGTGGTCTGGATGCTTTGATGGGTTGAGATGTTTTGTGGTTGTTTTTAATCTGAAGCATTTTGTTGAGCTTGATTGATGGAGTTGCTGCCATGTGATTGGCTGATAAGATTTTGTCATAACTGTCATAACAAGTGATTGGACGGTGGGTGTGCTGTGCAACACCTCCTCCATAGTGGGAAGGTTAACATCAGCTTGTAAATGAACAAAGTATTATTACAAATTAATTCTAATTTTACCCTAATTTATTACTGAACCAGTTTTCATGAAACATGATGTGTTATAAATGTAACATCATGCACGTTAATTCTATGGATTAAATTCAGTTACGGTCAGTTGATTTGAGGACATGAATTTAATTTCTAAATGTGCTGTTTTTCTTTTTGTTCTTTTTGTTGTTGTTGTTTCCCTCTACCAACACTGCTGATTCAAGTAAAATGGCTCCAGCAGCTTCTTTTCAACCTATTTATGACTTTCAGTCAGGTGTGTTGGAGCATGGAGACAACAAAAACCTGCAGGATAATACGGGCCCTTGACGACACTATGACTTAGTGTTTAAGATTTCACTACATTTCACTGCAGAATAAATAAAAACACTAATCTTTATGTATACGATGAATAAAGAAATGAAAATCTGCCTCATCAGTAAAGATCAGTTGTTTGATAAAAATCAATTCAGTACTTTTGGATATCAATATTATATATTCTCACAAAATATTGCACAATTTTGACGTATCAATCTTTTCTTACAGCCCTATACCATACCATACCGTACTGCACCGTACTATACAGTACTATACAGTACTATACCATACCATACTATACCATAGCATACCATACCATACCATACCATACCGTACTGCACCGTACTATACAGTACTATACAGTACTATACCATACCATACTATACCATAGCATACCATACCGTGCTGCACCGTACTATACAGTACTATACAGTACTATACAGTACTATACCATACCATACTATACCATAGCATACCATACCATACCATACCGTGCTGCACCGTACTATACAGTACTATACAGTACTATACAGTACTATACCATACCGTACTGCACCGTACTATACAGTACTATACAGTACTATACAGTACTATACCATACTATAACATACCATACCATACCGTACTGCACCGTACTATACAGTACTATACAGTACTATACCATACCATACTATACCATACCATACCATACCGTACTGCACCGTACTATACAGTACTATACAGTACTACACCATACCATACCATACCATACCATACCATACCATACTTTACCATACTATGTCATGCCATACCATACCGTACCATACTACACTGTACAACACTGTACCATACCATACCACACTATAACATAACATAACATACCAGGCCGTAACTATACCATACCATACCGTACCGTACCATACCATCCTATCCCATACCATACCATACCATACCATACCATACCATACCATACCATACCATAAAGAAAAAAACCCTTGGAAGCTTCTTCAGAGGGGCAGCAGCATCCTCTGCTACACTATCACAGAGAGAGCGCATGGAAAAACCTACCTTCCTACCTACAGTTAAGCTGTGTTGACAGTGAAGCAAATCCCCTGCAATGGTGGAATGATCATCAAGAAATGTTCCCAAACCTGAAAAATGTGGCAAAAAAGTTCCTCTGTGTTCCCGCCACTAGTTCCCCATCGGAAAGAGTATTTAGTACTAGTGGGAACATAGTTATGTGCCATCGAGCATCTCTCAAACCCGATGCTGTTGATAGACTTGTGTTTTTAGCCCAAAACCTATGAACAACCTAGCATGCTCTGGTTGTTGGCACAAAGGTACAACACACCATGCACAAAATGTGACTATTTTTTTTACTTTTGGTTTATGCCACAAGAAGAAACCCCCTCCAAAAATGTTGTGAACTTTTCATTTTCACTTTATTAGGCAGCTAATTTTCATTTTACTGTTTTTTGAAAATCTGTGCATTTTTTTGTGTTATTATAGTAACTCGATTATATAAGAAAGAACTTTAGTTTATTTATCATTTTATTTCTTACTGCTGTTATGCACTGCACAAAATGTGCACTTGAATTTATATTATTTTCATATATTGCATTTATTACATCATGCAAAGGCACTTTATGTTGTTTTAAAATTACATGTTTCTGCCACTGCTTTAACTGTTCAATAAATACGGTTTTGATCAATTTGCTTCGTTACAATTTCATCCTTTTAGCATGAATGTTTAAAAGCAGTATATCTTAATGCAGTATGAACAATTATGTTTTAATGTAGACACAAAATCATCTTACTAATGTGATTGTATGCACCAAAGGATTAATTCAAGGCTTAGGTAAGTATTGAGATATATATTGTACATCGTGACATGCCTTAAAAATATCAGGATATCACTAAAAGGTCGTATCACCCAGCCCTACCGTACCATATTGAATCGTACCATACCATACTGTACCGTAACCATACCATACCATACCATACCATACCATACCATACCATACCATACCATACCATACCATACCATACCATACCACACCACACCATACCATACCATACCACACCATACCATACCATACCATACCATACCATACCATACCACACCACACCACACCACACCACACCACACCACACCATACCATACCACACCATACCATACCATACCATACCATACCATACTATACCGTGCCTTACTGTACCGAACCATCTTTATTTATAGAGCAAGCATTTATTCAATGCTTAATAATTCTGGACTATTGTACCTTGTTATTTTACAACTTGTTGAATTGGTTGTCAGTTATAAATAATTTTCTCAGGATGTTTGCGGACTTACGTTTTGACATAGGGGTCGGAGAAGCCATTGGCGTCCATGGCAGCGAGGTGAGCACAGCGTATGATGCCCACCACCAGGCAAGACTTCTGCGTGTTGTATTTCAGAGAAATCATGATGCGTCCACGTTCCTCCAGAGACTTGTCCTCCGTCTTGTTGACCTGAAGGGTGAAAATGACCAGATTTAGGATTCAGAATCAGAATTCTCTCCCAAACACAATGGCTGCATTTCCATTACAGGTTTTTGCAAAAGTAAATATTTCGAAAATTCTAACAAAGTATGACTGTGATTTGCAGGTGTTTCCATCGGATGGTGTTTAGCCGCTTTAGCCAGCACCAGAAATAATATGGTCACGTGACACCCCTACATCACATCCGTTGATGAGTAAATGCAAAAAAAAAAAGAGTTTCCACCACACTTTTGCAGTATATTTTTGATATGGACATGTCTGACTGCCTGCTTCTATTTGGATCCCTTTATTTTCTATTATTGAACATGTAAATAGTCCACAATATCACAAGGTCAACAGAAAAATGCATCCATTTATTATAATTTCATAATTTCTTAAAATTAACTGGTAAAATTGAATTGACTTACTGTTCACATTTTGGCTTTTTTTTTCTTTTTTATTTCTCTATTTCTGAATTTAAATGTTTAAACTATGTAATTGTGTTTTATTTTTCAACTTTTTAATTTTTGTCTGCTGATCAGTTTGAAACGTCCTCAACAGAACCGACCAATCGGAGATGACCGTCCTTTAAAGGGGTGGAGCCTCTGAAAGATATGTCTTAACAGAGTATTTCTGATCAATGAAAGGTGCTGCAGCAAATAATATGTTAAGAAAAATTATGTTTACAGTATATTTTCAAGCATTTGATCTTACTCTAGTAGCCACGCAGAATGATTGTGTGGACCTGTAAGTTTTCATTAGATGGGCTCTTTAAACATTTTGTGACTCAGGGTTGAGCATTGTAATTACAATCTTGACGGCTGTGAGTCTTCAATAACAGCCAATCACTGATTGGCTGATTGATGCAGTTTCCACTGTAGATGATGAGTTAATGGCCTCATCAAAATTAATTGGCCGTGTTCTTTGAGACAAGAAAAACATCCAAAGCGACACGTGACCTGTGTGACAATTGTGCACGTGTTTTCATTGAATTTTTTAAATGTGGGTTGAATGCTTCATCCTAATAGAAACTGAAGACTTCATTTCCAATAAAGCTGTGAATAATTGTATGGCCGAGGGGCATCATCATCATCTGAAACCTTTTGCAACTTTACTCGCGCCACATAACCTCAATTCTACTGAGCGCCAGTCCAAAGATGATGTGCAACTTCACAAATTCACGTGGCGCACTGGAAAGTGATGTGATATGTCAAAGGCAGCTGAAGAGTTTCACTTTTTCTTTCCAGCAGCAATGAAAAAAAAAGCTTATATAGCACAGTGTCCACAAAAAAGCCACTCAAATGACTCCACTGGAAGCCATGTCTTTTAAGAGAAGACAGATTGTATTCTGCAAGCTGGTGACAAAAGATCCACTCATGTGCAGTTCGTGTTGAAATAAAAAGAAACTTTACTTTACAAGACTACAGCATCACACTCTGTGCGCACAGAAATACCACAAACACACAAATTCAGCATAAATCTCCCAAAATCTTGGAAGAAAACAGCCAAACATGAATGTGTGCAGCAATAGAAGAGAGACAAAATGCCTCTGTGTTCATAGAAACAGGAGTTAGTTATTATAACCTCAGAATTTATTAAATAAAAGCAAATCAACCTTTATGCTAGCGAATGACCTGTCATAAACATCTGATTTTAGGCGAGAATGACTATACCATGATGCGTTTAGGGACTTGAAAGACACATTGCTGTAAAAAGTTGGAAATTTGTGTTTGGTGGATTATTTCTCACTTTTAACAAAACTAACTGATGCTGTTTTATACATTGCTGGGAAGACTGATTGGTCGCCAAGAGGTATAATTTCTAAGTATTATTTATATGTGCAGTGATCAAGCTAAATATCTGATTAATGTTAGCAAGACACTGGAACTTATGTTTATGTTTAAAAATACAGCTAAAGCATTGAAACAGCAGGATAAAATAGCTATAAACTAAAAACAAAGAATAACATGGAGGATTTAAACTGAGTCACAATTTCATGAAAAGCCCACCCTGAACTAAAAAAAACAAGCAAAACTAGAAACACAAATCCAAAAAGACTTAAACTCAGCACAAGCAAAAGTCTAATAATATCACAATTTAATGATTTTTTAAACATGACCAAACACCAATCAGATGGTTTATTAGTAAAGCTGGTGGTGAAGTAGAGCTCTGCATGTGCTTGATATTCATCAAGATCTCATCATATCGAAGTAATCGTGCCTTTACATTGTTTACAGCCACCTTAGAGCACTTCAGCCTTTCTTGAGAGCAAAGCATGTAATTTGGCTTACGAAAATGACATACATGAATCCTCTGAAGAGCTGTCACAGCTTTGTTTCTTTCTCCACATTGCTAAGCCTACTTACTTAGAAATGCAATTTACAGGCAACACTAGCACTGTTCGCGACTCTTAGAATATGCCCTGGTTTTTTCTTACACCTCAGCACTTATTTTTAACCAACACATTGTTCTGGATAAGGCAGCTCATATCGGCTGGGCAAATGCACCAGGACTTAACAACTTCAAGCTTATCAAGAGCTGCTTGAAGTGAATGGCTGTTGGAAATGTGGGCATTTAGGCTGTGACTTAATTCAGTGGGGTGGGTGCTTTTTCACATTGATATTCATTAGTTTTTTGTGCCTCATTCTGCCACTCTGATTTATTATAAACTGCCAATTACTACCACACTGAAGGGAAGTTATAGATGTAAACACAGGGAAGACAAATATTTTTTACAAAGAGCATTTAAATTAAAAAAAAAAACCTTTTTGTAATTAAAAAAAAAAAAACCCAAAAAACAAGGCCTGTAAATTCTCAGATATGAACTATTGTTCCATGTTAAAGCTAAAAAGTTACGACAATGTGTAGTTTGTACATCACTGGATTGAGTGTCGTTAAAAGAAATGGTTATATGACAGCAATATTATTCTCATTATCATTAATGTTAACGACAACTGCTACCCTGCTTTGTATAAATCATATGGTTTGCTGTTATGTTGCACATGAACATCTGTGTTTCTTTACCTGCTTGGTCTTGAGAAACACAGACAGACGCTTAGCAATTAGCTTAGCTATGGCAAAATGTTTCAAACATGTACAATACACTAAACAATGGTGCGTTGTAGACACAGTTTGTTCATCAACACTGAAAACAATATCACAGCAAGGAACATCTGTACTTTAAGTTATGTTACCTGTTATGCTATACTTGCTAACTAAACAAGCTACCTTGGACTAGTAGTCTTAGCTGATTAGCCAACTTTAGTTTCATTAATTTGGCTAATCAGCTAACACTATAACTAATTCTTGACTTCAGCACAGGAAAACACAAACCAACAGATTATTTCCAGCTGGTTAAGCAGCACTTTATGCTGTCTATGAGGGGAGAATGTAAATCAGGCCCTCAGCTGACGAAGAGGGCAGTAGATCTGTCATTTAATTTGAAGTTAGCTGACGTTGAACAACAGCTAACTTCAAATTAAATGACAGCTAAGTCATTTATTTTGTGCATGACTTTTTAGCGAATAAATCCTCAGCACATTTTAGATCAGACTTATTAAATAAATAAATAATGATTGAATAAAAACAAGAGAGAGTGGTAACAAAGTGCTAATGTTGCTAAGTAACTGCTGGAGGTGTAAAAGAAAAAAGAAACTGGAAACTGTGCAAATTTGTTTTTTTTAGTTACCGTGTTTTTCTGCTGCATTGGAATGAATGGCAAAGAAAAAACCTATCTATCTATCTATCTATCTATCTATCTATCTATCTATCTATCTATCTATCTATCTATCTATCTATCTATCTATCTATCTGTCTATCTGTCTGTCTGTCTGTCTGTCTGTCTGTCTATCTGTCTGTCTGTCTGTCTGTCTATCTATCTATCTAACTATCTATCTATCTATCTATCTATCCATACATCCATCCATCCATCCATCCAACCAACCAACCCCCCTGTCAACACAAGATGTGGAAAACTCCGATCCTTTGTAATAAAAAAAAAAAAAAAAAAAACTAGCTCAACCCACCAAGAAGGAAGGAATAAATAAAAGCAGGCTTGTAGAAAATGCTCTGCACATCTAGATCTCAAGCTCGACAACAGCCTTTTTACTGTTCGTGGGAAGCGTTGCTCAACAATGTGTCCTGCGGAGTCCGCAGCAGGATACTAATCAGAGATCTCCAGGGAACTGACTCTCTCCACATGAATCACACATGACTTTTACAAGCAGTCCCCCTGGACTTGTGGAGTCGGCATCTATTTCATCCACAACGCCAACATGTTTCAGTTTACTCCCACATCCGTTCTGCTTCTCTTGTCTCCTGCAAACTTTCTGTGTTCAGGATGTCCCACTGTGGGCTCTGTGGGCTTCCTACAGGAAACTGGGATGGAGAGTCTGTGGAAAATGCCACTGGAACAAACCAGCCGAGCTCCTGTTATCAGTAAATTTGTAGTTGTGAAGAAAAAATCAATTTAAGAACAGAAATATTTATTTTTACTCCACATTACAGTCTAAACAAAACTGTAAACTGCCACCACTTGTCAAAAAGTATGCTCCCAAATCCATAAATCCTAAATGAGTTTCACTTTCCTCTGTGAAGTACGAACCTACATAGAAAACAAGTAGAGGGCAAAGCAGAATGTTTGGATACTGCAGACATACATGCAGGGCTGGATTAAAAGTGCACAGGCCCCTGGTCCCAGAGTGTTACAGAGGCCCCCTCCCCCACAGCAACATTGTAAAAATTCTGAATGATACGCTGTGAAACGACATTTCTAACATCTCTCAGCCAGTGGTATGATGCCCATTGGATAATCCAGCCTTGCATACATGACATACGGGGAGCTGTTGCATGAGGCAGCAATGTTTTACTGGGGGTTAAAAAAAAAAAAAAAAAAAAAAAAAAAGGATAAAATAGGATAAAAATAGGATAAAATCCTATTCTATTGATCAGAATAGGATAAAAATTATATATATATATATATATATATATATATATATATATATATATATATATATATATATATATATATATATATATATATTTATATATATGTGTGTGTGTGTGTGTGTGTGTGTGTGTGTGTGTGTGTGTATACTGCATATATATAGTATTTTCATAACATAAAAGCAAAAGGATCTTAATATTACATGTATTTCACAAGTACAAATTTATTGAAATAAATCTCATTAAATTATGTCTGGTCTATGCCTAGTCTAGAACCAGACCCAGAACCTCATCTGTTCACCGGATCTCTTTCTGTTTTAGCTGTTGTTTTTAGAGGTCTGTCTCATTTTTTGTGCTTTATGTGAAAACACAGTGAGAGAAGAGTGTCTTGGATTTTACAGTGTAAGCGTGCTAATTTTGTTCTTTTGTGCTAATTTTGGAAACAAAATTTACATTTTGACACTAAAATGTTTTTTGAGAAATTGTTTCCTAACAAAGAAACTGGTGTGCAGTGTTTTGGGAAATGTGTGCTTTGTGTGTTCCTATCTATTAATAAACACTGTAAATGTTTATTTCATTAAACGGTCCATTTTATGAAAAGCAGAACTGCTACTTTAGATTATTCTCTGAACATGTAAAATGCTGTAAAGTGCATGTTTGAGTGTGGACCTGATGCATGATCACGTTTTCTTGTGCTCACTTGTGTAAAAAGCATTTTTATACCACATTTAATTTGCCATGAGTGGGTGAGAATATTCCTGTAAAAACCCGATGAAATTGAGAAAAAGTCCACCCGTTATAGAAGCTCAGCTGGGACAAGTATTGTTCATGACTCCATGTTCGTTGTGACACTGGCAGAACATCAGTGCGTGACTTCAATAATTACTGTTGTGAAGAAAATTATCAGAAAAATCTGATTTATGTTTGTGGAAGAGAATTAAACCATGGACAAGTCTGCAGCTCTTAAAGCGTGTTCTCTTTTACTTTTACACACACATGCTAATCTTCCGCTGTCAAGTGCACACAGCTGCTTTGCAGTAATAGTACATCCATTCAAACAAAGACGCTGTCAGGAGTCCAGGAATATAAGGACTGAAAGGAAAGAAGGACGTAGAAACCTGCGGCTCTATGTCTTGATGATAACAATGTCTGCGCAGCCCACATGCAACGACATCCTCACTGCACTGTCTCCTGTAATATTTCACTCACAGATCTGAAAAGAACCTTTCCACCAACAACTGATGTAAACCTCACCTAATGAACTCCATCTAACATCACTAATCAGTCGGTTGTCAGCGTCTAAATGGCCGCTGCTCCTCATCCACAAAGGTCTGTGCTCCGTTCCATCTCCTTTAATGAGTCCCTCATCCACTTTCCATTAATCTACTCAAACATAAAATCACTTTACATAAGCAAACCCGCTGCTGTGACTACTGTTTACTTAACATTTCCCAGTAACATGTACCGCGGCTTGGGGGAGACAACTCTATTACGCTCAGCTAGACGATGTCCATTAATTGAATTTAATGCACAACGTAACAGGACATGTCCAACGTGAGGGTTTTAACGTAATTCTGAATAAAAGTAGCTGTAGTGCTAAACAGTACAGTGAAATATCCAGTATTCCTTCTTCTGTGATGGCTTCAAACATGTAACCAACGCAGTGATATGCCAGGCTGATTGACTGGTTCCTGCTACCGTACGGTCTCTGACAGGTTACCAGGGAAACAAGTACAACCTGCACAAGGGGCTCATAATATTCCACCATGAATGGGTTAAATGGGAACATTTATTTGACTGACTCGTATTTTAATGACTATGGAAAAAAAAAAAAAAAAAAGTGGTTTCTTCCAGTTCAATGTCCTGGGTGAACCTCCCAAAATGGATGCATAGTTCTGGCTCTGGGTTTCACCAGAGATCCTTCAGACCAACGCCGGTCAGAGTGAGAAAGAGGATGAGGAATTCCCTCACAAAGTGAGAGGAACTGAGGGGGGTAAAGAAACCTGAGGCTCAGAGGCTTAGCAGGAGGATGTGGCCCTCTGGGGATGCCACAACGTTTATTACAGCCAACAACGCTAATGGGATGCAAGCCCCAACATTCATAATGAAGCGAGGGGAGTGTGTAACCGGAGAAAAGGCGAAGGCAGCGCCAGGTGGCCCTAGAGGCAGCCGTCACTGCTGGGAGTGTAAATGGGCAGCAGCTTACTAACAGGCCTGGCACAAACAGATGATTGTGTATTTATGTTTGTGTCATGTTTACTGGTTTACTCATAACTGTAGTTTAATTTCCAATCATTTATGCTTTACAAGTTGTTTTTTTTTATGTGTCTGTGGCTTCCAGTCGATGCTTTATGGAATAAAGTGTCTGTTGTCAACAGTGCCCTGCTAAAGAAAACAATCTGACATGATGAAACCTGAAAGGTCTGAAGCAACTCAGAGCATCTTCATCATAACACATCATCCACCATCGTTTCCTTCCAAATCCGGTCATCCAGAGCCAGTGTCCCGCAGGCACTAGATGCTTCCCTGCAGCAACACGCCTGATTTAACAAAAAAAAAACCAAAGATCTCCTCAACCTGTGGAGTTCTGCGAAGTTCTGTTAATGATCCAATCATTTGAGTCAGGTGTTTCTGCAGGGACATGTCCGATACCTGCAGGACAACGGTCATCGAGGATCCCTGCCTTACAACATGAAAAGTTCAGTTTCTACAGCAGTGGTCTGCAGCCTGGGGTCTCCGTCACTGTGACTGCTCAGACCTGGTGTGATTTAAGTTAAGTCCATGTCCACACAGAGACGAGTTCAGGGGTCCTCAGAGAAAACAGCCTGGGAACCTCTGGTCTACATTACAGAATCATTTTAACTCTTGATATCTGGCCTCATGTCAGGTCTGTGGACCAGTGGTGACCAAGTCCAGTCCCGGGATCACTATCCTGCAGCTTTTAGATGCAACTCGTCTCCAGAACAGCTGAATCAAATGAGTGTGTGGTTAGCAGGCCTCTGGAGACGGTCTTGGCTGCAGACTGGGGAATGAGGCGGGGCTTGAAATTGGACACGGCTGGATGTCCAACCCCGCCCCCTCATTTTGATTGGATCATGTTTCTCCTTTCCTCTAAATGGCCACTGCTAACCCTAACCCTAACCACGGCCATTTGACATCCAGGCACGCCCAATATCCAGGTCCAAACCATTCTCCAGGCTGCAGCTGGGGGTTACTGGACCTCTGCAGAGCTGAATGACGTGCAGATGAGGGAATTCAGTTTCAGGCGTGTTGGTGAAGAGATGCATCTAAAGGTTGCAGGATGGTAGATCTCGAGGACTGGACTTGGGCACCCTGATCTAAAGGTTGCAGGACCGAACATGGAGCCCTACTTTAGACAATCCACAGTTGTCCTCAAATGTATTCATACTCTCCTAGTAAAGAACGGGAAAAAAAAACAAACAAAACAGCTGCCTGTGAAATAAGCAGAAATTCACAAAAGTAACAACAAATAGAATTTTTATGAAAATCATGACATTATTTTCTAATTCTGGTTCAATAGAAATATTTTTTAAAAAGCGAACAAATATGACAAATAATGTTACATCACATATAAACTAGTATTTATTTGAACAATCCTTTTTTTGTTTCCGCTCCAGTCAGGTGTTTTCTGTTCCTCTCAGTCAGACTTCTGCACCTGTTGACAGGTATTTTGTCCCACTGTTCAACAGAAAAGTGCTCTAATTTGTCCAGAACCAATTTGTTTGTTTGTTTTTCTTTTTTTCCTGCAACTCAATTAAATGAAGAAACAGTGTCAAATGTGTAATTATTGTTCTTTATTGTTGTTTGGTTAAATATACATCACAAACAAATTTAAAACAACCGTTTCATAATTTTCATTTCACCAGGTTGCACTGTTTAGTTTTAGTCACTAATTTTTAGTTTTTTCATTCTTGTTATTCTCTTTATTGGAGTGACTTGTAAATTCAGCCTTTTCTATGATGAAAGGGAATGAATTCATGAGGGCGATTGTCCTTCTCAGTAGCTGCGTTACCGTCTCACCTGGAATTGTGCAAAACTGAAATACTGCAATAACAAAATGCTAAGATGTTTAATGGAAATGCCAACATATAAAAAGTTTTTACATGCTCATGAGGAGGTTCTTCAGACATTTTGACATAGAAGTGCAAAGTAAACCTTTTCACATTTTGTGTCCCCGGACATGACATGATGTCAGGTGACCAATTCATTTCCGGTAAAGACGGAGCGGTATGGAACAAAAGACAGCAAATTTCAGAGTTTTATAATAAATTAGAAAAGAAAATAAAGTAGAAAGGCTTTGGAAAGCCATGTCAAATTCTCCACAGCAACTAGAAAACCCCCAAAATAACGTTACATGACCACCTTGCATAATTCTCGTCAGCCGATGAACCATTTTGTAAATGGTGCACCACACACCGTTTATTGGAACAAATCGCAGTTGTTGTTTGACAAAACATACAAATATGGCTTTTATTTTGTGAAAACTGTACTGGAAACGCAGCTTGTGACTCACTCACTGTGTGGCCATTGCAGAAAGAATCCCTCCTGGACCTCTTTGTGAGACCCATCCAACACATTTTGTCCTGCCAACGCTCACATTTCTAATTCACTCCTACAAGTTTGAATAAGGAGTTAAAAACAGCGAATGGGTTCCTTCAGCCCACCGCGAAGGCATTCAGTTCAGCTGTCGCGTGAAACGTGTAATTTGCCAAAATTTCCCCTGAAACTGTATTTAAAGTGTTCAGTTTTTCGTTTTAAAAGGAAATGACAACAGTGATGTGAATCAGCAGCTGGCTGTGATGGCTAGACCTTCAACTGTTTGAGAGAAAAGAAACTAGGTTAGGCTGATGACCTTCAGGCTGATGTCAGCTGGAAGAGCAGATCCAGAGTCGAGGTTTTCATATCCATCTGTTTGACAGACATTGCTAACTGGTCACACGGTGAAAACTTTAAACCTGGCGTGGTTTCTGGTGAGACATGAACCAGTCTGAGAATTTCACGATCCAGCTTCCTGGTAGTTGCAAGGAGAAAAGGTTGAGATCGACTGATCTGGAAGACCACAGCGGGTTCCCTCCTGTCAGTAAGAACAGGAAACTGAGGCTACAATTCACACAGACTCACCAGAACTGGACAATAGAAGATGGAGAAACTGGTCTGATGAGTCTCCAGTTCAGCTCCACATTCACATGGTAGGATCAGAATCTGCTGGAAACATCATGACAACATGGATCCATCCTGCCGTCAGGATCAAGGCTTCAGGCTGCTGCTGCTGGAATGGTGGGGGGAGGTTTTCTGGTCCCACTTTGGTCCCCTTAGTACCAGTATGACATGGTTTAACCAGCACAGCCTACCTGAGTCCTGCTGCTGACCATGTCCATCCCTTTCTGAGCACAGTGTAGCATCTTCTGATGGAAACTTCCAGCAGGATGATGCACCATGTCACAAAGCTCACATCATCTCCACCATGACGATGAGTTCACTGTCCTCCAACGGCCTCCACAGTCACCTGATCTCAGTCCAGCAGAGCAGCTTTAGGACGTGGTGGAACGGGAGATTCAACATGTTTTTCTTAAAGATGGTGGTGATGGGATGTGAACGTGTGCATCCTTTACAAGCTCTCTACATACAGTATTACTTAGAGTTGTTAATTTCATGTCTGGAAAAATAAATCTGATTTTGGTATAAACTGAACGATTTTGTGGCGACATAAATGTAACAGATCTGTTTTACAGGTTCATACACTGACTTGTTTATGAGCTGAAGAAGTCAGTCAAAATGTTCCACTGCCAGGTCAGAGCCATCAATACGGCCGGCACCGCAAGCTGCTGGATGGCAGGATGCAATGGGTTAAGTTAAATTCACCCCGAGCAGACCAAACAAACAGCGAATGGAGCAGAGTTACCTGTAGTTAGCTCTTCCTCTCCGTGTAGCACACAGCTTTACTTTGCATTTAAGCATTTCTGCAGCAAAATAGACGAACAAGTCTCCGTCTTTTACAGTCTGAGACACAGCAGTCCAACAGCTAAACTAGAAAAGAAACTGACCAAAGCAAAGAACTAAAAATCAAACCTTCACTTTTTCTTCCTGTCTGACACATCAACATCTAAGGTGCACGCATAAACATGAGAAAATATATTCACTGTTTGTTGGAGAGTAAACAGTTTACAAATAGTTCCTGTAAAACTGCGAACACTGAAGTCATGCAGGTCTGCAGAGGTTGAGGACCAATTTAACTACTAGTGTTACTGATTTTAGTCCATAGTGACGTCTCGGTTGTTTCCACTTTTACTACACACACTTCCACTTCGTCAGGTCCACCTTGCTGTTACCGCGTTGAAACTCTGTTTGCCATCAGAACCGCTTCAGTTCTTCACTGCAGAGAGTTAAAAACATTCCTCTAAGATGAGCTTTGTGACATGGTGCATCATCCTGCTGGAAGTTTCCATCAGAAGATGCTACACTGTGCTCAGAAAGGGATGGACATGGTCAGCAGCAGGACTCAGGTAGGCTGTGCTGGTTAAACCATGTCATACTGGTACTAAGGGGACCAAAGTGGGACCAGAAAACCTCCCCCCACCATTCCAGCAGCAGCAGCCTGAAGCCTTGATCCTGACGGCAGGATGGATCCATGTTGTCATGATGTTTCCAGCAGATTCTGATCCTACCATGTGAATGTGGAGCTGAACTGGAGACTCATCAGACCAGCAACGTTTCTCCATCTTCTATTGTCCAGTTCTGGTGAGTCTGTGTGAATTGTAGCCTCAGTTTCCTGTTCTTACTGACAGGAGGGAACCCGCTGCGGTCTTCATTATGTCTGCATGATGACGGGCTTTAGTTGCTGCCGTTTGATTGGCTGATGAGATATTTGTGTGGACATTCGGTTCAGCAGGTGGACTGGAGTGTGTCTACATTTTCATGTTCAACCTGATTTTGTTTTACTGGTTATTTGTCCTTTCCTGAATTGCTCTACACCATGTTCTACAACAATAACCAAAGATATTGTCTTAATTATACAGTATTTTAGTGCAGCATGGATCCTAACACACCAAGACGCCTCCAGCTGAGCATGTTACACGTCATAAAACCAAGTGACTCATTACAAACTCCTGTCTTATTTTTGGTTCATTTTCTCGTTTCATTTCACAGCGATGGTCAATGTAACGTTATGTCCAAAAAAAAGTGATTTCCATTCATTTCTAAACTGAAAATAAATGAGGAAATCACTGGAAGGGAAGCGCCGATGCAGGGATGTGAGCTTGGGGGTGGTGCAGAGTTATGATGCAGATTTTACTTGAGATGTGAAATTTCATGGCTGCAGGATGGTTCCTACATTAGTCGTACGATTGCAAATTAAATGAGAAGCATTTAGATGTCTTTGCTTCAGTAAAGGACACATGACTGCGGCTGCTCGGCAACAAGACTCTGTCTCCTCGGGGAGCTATGGAAACATGCAGCTGCCGGTACAATGATGTATTAAACAACATTTTAGAGCCCAATGAACCTTTTTAATCATCTTTTTGTTTTATTAACTATGAGCAGACTGTGATTTCTGATTGTCTGTCAGTTCCTGTTTCACATCCATTTTATAATTATTTCTGTACTTAGCATTCATTGTTGAAGGGGCCCCAAAGCACAAGCAGTTATTACAATAAAAGCTGAATTGTTTCTGCTTTTCTAAACCAGCCACAGTTTTTAATCAAATCTCAGGAGATGAAAATGTGAATAATTGTTGCCATAATGCAGCTAAAGGTGAGGTGAAAAGAAGTGCAGACCGTCCACAAGAAGTGAATTTAAACCACATGACAGATTAGAGCATTGGGTTTTGAGCCACTGAGTGTGGTGTGGGAGTGGATTGTGTGTTATGAGAGCATGGGAGTGAAGTGGAGTGGAGCATCATTGAACTGAGATTGGATATCCTGTTGATGTTGCCTACGTGTTGTGCAGTTTAAGGAATGTGATGGAGAGATGTTCCACATCAGGAATGTGTCTGCAGACGCATTTCTGTGTTTCTTCTCCCACACGCGAAAAGAAACCAAAAACTACAAACATGCATGGGGCGTATTGGACTTACAGGTAGCTGTTTCTCCAGGCAGTTGTTGAAGTTTTTGAGTTGGTTGGGCTTCAGCTTCTTGAGGGGGATTCGAGTTTCCCCGATGAATTCGTTGTGGCGGAATTTGTCCTCATCACACACTGAGATCCTGAGAGAAGAAGACAATGAGTTGACTGGTGGGAACATAAGTAAAGTGAGACTCAGGGGAAATTTTTGTTGGTAAAATAAAGTTTAAAATCCATAAAACCATTCTTCTTCCACCTGGATGCCTTCATCTTTCACCACAGGCGTTCGTTTCTCATCAAAAGCCTCAGCAATGAAGCAAAAATACAGTGACTGCATGGAGGCAGCTCGTAAGATCGTTGTCAGACTCAATCGATGTGACAAGAAATAATTATAATGGGATAATTATGCGTCAGAAAGGCATTCAGTCATGTACGGATCAGGTGGCTCACAGATACGAAAATAAGGAGGAAAAGTATTGATGAGAAGAATGGAAATGTTTCCACTGACTGAAAAATGACGTTGTTTTCCAGATCATGTCAAAAAACAAATCACATTTCATCCACAGGATGTCTAGTTGTTTATTCAGTTAATGTTGTTTTTTTCCTCTGAATCCTCAAACCTTAAAACTCCAAAACATTTTTGCTATTTTTAATTGGTTGGTTCATTATTACATGATGTAAAAATACATTTGTTAACCTTCTTATTCCCAGTCAGCAAGCAGACAAAATGTTTCCATGCAGACATGATGTTTCCATACAGACATGATGTTTCCATATAAACATGATTTTTCCATACAGACATGATGTTTCCATACAGACATGATGTTTCCATACAAACATGATGTTTTCATACAAACATGATGTTTCCATACAGACATGATGTTTCCATACAGACATGATGTTTCCATACAAACATGATTTTTCCATACAGACATGATGTTTTCATACAAACATGATGTTTCCATACAAACAAGTTTCCATGCAGACATGATGTTTCCATGCAGACATGATGTTTCCATACAAACAAGTTTCCATGCAGACATGATGTTTTCACACAAACATAATGTTTCCATACAAACAAGTTTCCATGCAGACATGATGTTTCCATGCAGACATGATGTTTCCATACAAACATGATGTTTCCATACAAACATGTTTCCATACAAACATGTTTCCATACAGACATGATGTTTCCATGCAGACCTGATGTTTTCATACAAACGTGATGTTTCCATACAGACATGATGTTTCCATACAAACATGATTCCATACAAACATGTTTCCATACAGACATGATGTTTTTATATAAACATAATGTTTCCATACAAACATGATGTTTCCATACAAACATGATGTTTCCATACAGACATGATGTTTCCATACAAAAATGTTTCCATACAGACATGATGTTTCCATACAGACATGATGTTTCCATACAAACATGTTTCCATACAACATGTTTTCATGCAGACATGATGTTTCCATACAGACATGTTTCCATGCAGACATGATGTTTCCATACAAACATGATGTTTTCATACAAACATAATGTTTCCATACAAACATGTTTCCATGCAGACATGATGTTTCCATACAAACATGTTTCCATGCAGACATGATGTTTTCATACAAACATGATGTTTCCATGCAGACATGATGTTTCCATACAAACATGTTTCCATGTGGGGCTTTTCAAAATGGCGGAAAGGCGAGCGGTCGCATAAACCAACAGCTCCCAGTGGGTCTGGCTCCCCCTGTAAACTTCACAACATTTCAGAGACAAACGTAGATGGAAAGTATGCCAGGAGGAAATAACAGAAGAAAGAAACGAGGAAAGACACCAGTACAACCCGAAGAAGACACTTTATCGCCGAGTGAAAGTGAGGATAGCAACGCGGACGCTAGCAAGCTAACCGATGATGATAGCATGGAGGCTATGAGGGTTAGCATCATTGCCGAAATACAAAAAGTACACACGGACATCGCCAAAGAGCTATCAGAAGCAACGGGGCAACTTAAGAAAGAGCTTAGTGACTTCAGAGGAGAAATGAATAACAGGCTGGGTGTTATCGAGATGGACATGAAGGAAATGACAAATAGGATGGATGAAACTGAAGGCAGAGTTGCTGAAATGGAGGCTTTCAGCGCGGATGCAAGAGACGTATTGTCCCACACACTTGAACTCAACGAACATCTTCAAGAGAGGCTGGCAGATCTAGAGGCACGCTCACGCCGAAATAACATTCGAATACACGGCGTAGAAGAAGGTGCCGAAAAAGATGACATGTTGGGATTTGTGGAAGGGTTTATTAAAGCTGAACTGGATCTCCCCGACCACCCACTTGGAATACAAAGATGCCATCGTTCGCTCGCTGCTAAACCTCCTCAAGAAGCCAACCCAAGGTCTATCGTTCTCTGCTTTCTGGAGTTTAAGACTAAAGAGCTCGTGCTTCAAACCGCGTGGAAGAAGAAACAAATCCAGTACAATGGGAGACGTCTCTTCTTTGAACAAGACTACACTACCGATATACTGGCCAAGAGAAGAGCATATGCCCCCATCAGAAAAACGCTGAAAGAAAAAGGCGTGCGTTTCCAGACGCTTCACCCCTCACGACTCCGTGTTCACCTCCAAACCGGCCCAGTGATGTACAGCACCGCGCAGGACGCCGCAGCTGACCTACAGAGGAAAGGAGTGATTGATGCTGGAACTTTCACTCAAGTAACAAAGCCCAAAGAGCCTGCTGCTTGGAGGATGGCACAATCTGCGTGGCAAAACGCTGGCACCTCGCGTCGCAACCGAGAGAGGATTAAGCGCATTCAGGAAAAGTTAAAGGAATTCCGACGCAACAATGACCATACAACCTGACATTTACACCTTTCTGATCACCGGTGAGATATATTTTGTTTTTCAAATCCTCAGATGTTTGTAAACTTTTGACCCTGCTACTGGGAAACGCTTGCCTGTTCTACCTCTTATGCGAGCTGCTCTGATATACTCAAATCAGAGGTTATGGCCCGTATTGAGGGGGGCTCACTGGTCTTTGCAGGACTCCCCTCTCATTGTAGAAGTGAATAGTACACTTAATCTTTGGAAGTCCTATTTGTTTTTGTTCCATTTTGTTATTTGTTCAACATGTTCTATTTTAGATGGACCGACATTTTTTGACTCATATCTTATCTATGTAAGTTGTTTTATCTGCTGTAATAATTCAGTTTATTGGGAAAAAGGAAATGAATAGAGAGAAATATAATTTCATTACCCTTAATGTAAATGGATTGCGCAGCCCTGTTAAAAGGAGTAAAGTTATAGCTAAGATGAAACGTGAAAAACAAGATATCATATTCTGGCAAGAAACTTATTTGTCAGATATCGAACATGAAAAACTTAAAAAATGGTTTAAATACTCATACTTTTCTTCATTTAAAAGGGGTTGTGCAAGAGGAGTTTCAATTCTTATTTCAAACAGGGTTAATTTTCAGTTCAGCTCACAGGTGGCCGATGAGGAAGGCCGATATGTGTTAGTGAAAGGTTTTATTGATCACAAGAAGGTTACCTTACTAAATGTTTATCGGCCTCCCAGAAGCGATAAAAAACTCATTAGGAAGATTTTTGATTTATTATGCAATGAGATGTCCGGGGTAGTGATATGTGGTGGAGACTGGAATTTGCACTTAAATCCTTCATTGGATGTCTCATCTAAAACAAAAAAGATACAACCAGAAGTACAAATTGCTAAAAAATTATTGAAAGAGTTAGGCATGATAGATATATGGAGAGACTTACATCCAGGTGAAAAAAGTTTTACTTTTTTTCCCCCACTCTCATTCAATGTTTTCCAGAATAGATTATTTTTTCATGCCTAATCATGACAGACATAGGATTATTGATTGTCATATAGATGTTCGGGATATATCTGACCACGCGGGGGTTTACTTAACAATACATTTAGATACTGAACAAAAAGAAAGAGTTTGGAGGCTGAATACGAGCTACCTTAACAATGAAGAATTCCAGAAATATACTCAAGAGGCTTTTGAAGATTACATGTATTATAATAATAAGGACAACACTTCTCCAAGTGTATTGTGGGATGCTGCTAAAGCAGTCCTCAGAGGTAAACTGATAATGTGGTCATCTATTTAAAAAAAAGACAAAGAGAAACAAATTGCTGATAAGGTCAAGGAGCTTAAGTTTTTAGAAGAGGAACATCTTAAATATAACAACGCAAACAGTTTAGAACGGTTAACTTTAACGAGACGGACCTTAAACGAACTGTATGAGAACCAATTATCCAAGAAAGCAAAATTTATCAAACAAAACTACTATGAGAATGGACCCAAAGCTAAGAGGTTACTTGCTTGGAGGACACGCAAACAGGAAGCCAGTCGTTTTATACACAAAATTAAAAACCCTCAAACGAATGAAATACAATATGACCTAAAGAATATACAAGAATCTTTTGTCTCCTACTATTCAAACTTATACTCTCAACAACCCGCGGCAGACCAAAACTTAATAGAAAATTTCCTAGACTCATTAGATTTACCTTCTATAGGCACAGAACAAAATAAGAGACTTACACAGAAAATAACAGAGGAAGAAATTAGTAAAACAATCTCAAACCTTAAAGGTAACAAAGTGTCCGGTCCAGATGGGTTTCCTTCAGAATGGTACAAGTGCTTTAGGCAAATGATCATACCAATATTAAAGGATTGTTTTAATTATGTTCTGGAAGGCGGAGAAATACCCATATCTTGGAATCAAGCCCTTATTTCAGTAATACTCAAACCAGGGAAAGATGCTACTGAATGCAGCTCCTACAGACCTGTATCAGTTCTAAACAAAGATTATAGAATATTTACAACAATATTAGCCAAACGATTAGAAAATATAATTCCTGAATTAGTAGATACAGATCAAACAGGATTTGTTAAGAATAGACAAACACACGATAATATACGCCGAGCATTTAAACTTATAAATCACATGAAATCCAAAGAATCTGTGCTCCTTAGCCTCGATGCAGAAAAGGCGTTTGATTCCGTAAGATGGGAATTTTTATATTCAGTCCTAAAACGTTTCGGTTTCAATAACCAGGTTATTAAGTGTTTAAGATCCCTGTATAGCACACCCACAGCAAGAATTAAAATTAACGGAGATTTGTCAAATTCGGTTTCACCAAAAAGAGGGTGCAGACAGGGATGTGCAATGAGTGCGACGTTATTTGTATTGTTTATTGAACCATTGGCGCAGGCCATCAGGGAATCCAAAAATGTTGTAGGCGTTACCATGTACAACACAGAATATAAAATATGTCTCTATGCAGACGATATTTTAATGACCCTTTCTAAACCTGATACAAGTCTAACATCATTACTATCTTTACTCCGCACGTTTAGCTCATTTTCTGGCTACAAATTAAATCTTCGTAAAACACAAATATTAACATTTAACTATAAACCAAATAGAAAAGTTCAAAAGCAACTAAAATGCAATTGGAATAACAGCATAATTAAATATCTTGGGGTCCATATACCCAAGGATCTAACAGAAATTTATAAACATAACTATAGCCCCTTAACGTCCAGTATAAAAGCAGATATGAAACGATGGTTACTGCTACCAATGAATATGCACCACAGAATAGAACTGGTAAAAATTATTATATTACCCAGACTGCTTTATCTATTTTTGGCACTACCAGTTGAAGTACCCTTCAAACAATTTACTGAATGGAACAGAATGATTTCAAATTTTATTTGGGACAATCACAGACCAAGGATAAAATTTGAAACTTTACAGTTAACAAGAAATGAAGGTGGCAGGGCCCTTCCTTGTCTTCAGAGTTATTATAAGGCTGCACAACTTAGGGTTCTAGTTGCATGGTGTGACCCGTCGTATGATGCCAGATGGAAGGAAATGGATCAGGCTGAGATCCAAATTCCTCTTCCCTCAATTTTAGGAGACAAACACTTGTTGCAGGCACTTTTGCCCAAAATATCTATTTGGATGAAAACTCCACTAAGCATATGGCTTAAAGAACTCCAAGATAAGAATGTTGAAGAGGAAGCAAAGATCCTACGCTGGCCGGCATATGACGGATCATTCATGCCCACAAGACATGATACCAGGTTTAAATATTGGTGTAGCAAAGGTATCATTGCATATTGGAAAATTGTTACAGGGAAGGGACTGATAACCTTTCAACAACTATCAGACAGGTATAATTTAGGGAAAGAGGACTTTTACAGATATCTCCAATTAAGACATCATTTTAAAGCTGATATTAAATCCAAAAGCTCAGAGAGCAACCCTCTAATTATGCTTGTTATAGATTCATGCAAAGGTAAACTTAATAAAAAACAAATCTCATCAATATATTCAGTATTACAATCTAATAAAAAACACTCTACCATGTATATCAAACAAAGATGGGAAACGGAAGTTGGAATTAATCTATCTGAGGATGACTGGTTAAACGTGTGTAGAAATATTGTAAACACTTCTTGCTCTGATTTATGGAGGGAATTCACTTGGAAGAACATATTAAGGTATTTCATTACGCCAAGGATAAAAGAATTACAAACTAAAAACTCTATACAGGGTAATTGTTGGAGAAAATGTGGACAAACATCAGCAGGCCATTATCACATTTTTTGGGAATGCTCCAGGATTGCCCCCTATTGGACAGAGGTGATTAGACAAATCAAGATGATTACAGGATTGCAACTGGAGGAGACCTTTTCAGTGTTCTACCTTGGAAATATACCAACTGGACTACGAAAAGAAGATAGATATCTTTTGCTTATTATGTTGGCTGCAAGTAAAAAAGCTATTACGCGGAAATGGCTGAAAATGGATCCACCGACTGCTAAAGAATGGACAGAAGTGATAAACGAAATACACACAATGGAGACTGACATTTTCACTGAGACATACTTCAGAAAAAGGGGAGCGTTTTTGGAGAAAATGGGCAAACTCATTAGAAACTAAAATGTAAAAGAATAACTATGTAAGATAAGCTAAATGAAAGGGAAAAAGAGGAAAAGAGGTAAAGGGGAAAAAACAAACAAACAAAAAAAAAACACTTAAAATATACATACTTAAATATACATATGTAACCTGTGACAGTGTGCCCTAAAAACCTGTAAATTGGGGTTTGTATGTGTCGGTCCATCTATTGTTCTGTTTCTTTTATGTTATGTCTGTATTATTTCTGTTTGAAAATTTGAAAATCTTTCAATAAAAACAAAGTTTAAAAAAAAACATGTAGGCATGATGTTTCCATACAAACATGATGTTTCCATACAGACATGATGTTTCCATACAAACATGATGTTTCCATACAAACATGATGTTTCCATACAGACATGATGTTTCCATACAAACATGATGTTTCCATGCAGAAATGATGTTTCCATACAAACATGTTACCATGCACACATGATGTTTCCATACAAACATGTTTCCATGCAGACATGATGTTTTCATACAAACATGATGTATCCATACAGACATGATATTTCCATACAAACATGTTTCCATGCAGACATGATGTTTCCATACAAACATAATGTTTCCATGCAGACATGATGTTTCCATACAAACATGTTTCCATGCAGACATGATGTTTCCATGCAGACATGATGTTTTCATACAAACATGATGTATCCATACAGACATGATGTTTCCATACAAACATGTTTCCATGCAGACATGATGTTTCCATACAAACATGTTTCCATGCAGACATGATGTTTCCATACAAACATAATGTTTCCATGCAGAAATGATGTTTCCATACAAACATGTTTCCATGCAGACATGATGTTTTCATACAAACATGATGTTTCCATACAGACATGATGTTTCCATACAAACATGTTTCCATGCAGACATGATGTTTCAATACAAACATAATGTTTCCATGCAGACATGATGTTTCCATACAAACATGTTTCCATGCAGACATGATGTTTCCATACAAGCGTGATGTTTCTTTGCAGACATGATGTTTTCATACAGACATGATGTTTCCATACAAACATGTTTCCATGCAGACATGATGTTTCCATACAAACATGATGTTTTCATACAAACATAATGTTTCCATACAAACATGTTTCCATGCAGACATGATGTTTCCATGCAGACATGATGTTTTCATACAAACATGATGTTTCCATACAGACATGATGTTTCCATACAAACATGATGTTTCCATGCAGACATGATGTTTCCATACAAACATGTTTCCATGCAGACATGATGTTTCCATGCAGACATGATGTTTTCATACAAACATGATGTTTCCATACAGACATGATGTTTCCATGCAGACATGATGTTTCCATACAAACATGTTTCCATGCAGACATGATGTTTCCATACAAACATGATGTTTTCATACAAACATAATGTTTCCATACAAACATGTTTCCATGCAGACATGATGTTTCCATGCAGACATGATGTTTTCATACAAACATGATGTTTCCATACAGACATGATGTTTCCACACAAACATGATGTTTCCGTGCAGAAATGATGTTTCCATACAAACATGTTTCCATGCAGACATGATGTTTTCATACAAACATGATGTTTCCATACAGACATGATGTTTCCATACAAACATGATGTTTCCATGCAGAAATGATGTTTCCATACAAACATGTTTCCATGCAGACATGATGTTTCCATACAAACATGTTTCCATGCAGACATGATGTTTTCATACAAACATGTTTCCATGCAGACATGATGTTTCCATACAAACATAATGTTTCCATGCAGACATGATGTTTCCATACAAACATGTTTCCATGCAGACATGATGTTTCCATGCAGACATGATGTTTTCATACAAACATGATGTTTCCATACAGACATGATGTTTCCATACAAACATGATGTTTCCATGCAGAAATGATGTTTCCATACAAACATGTTTCCATGCAGACATGATGTTTTCATACAAACATGATGTTTCCATACAGACATGATGTTTCCATACAAACATGTTTCCATGCAGACATGATGTTTCCATACAAACATAATGTTTCCATGCAGACATGATGTTTCCATACAAACATGTTTCCATGCAGACATTATGTTTCCATACAAGCGTGATGTTTCTTTGCAGACATGATGTTTTCATACAGACATGATGTTTCCATACAAACATGTTTCCATGCAGACATGATGTTTCCATACAAACATGATGTTTTCATACAAACATAATGTTTCCATACAAACATGTTTCCATGCAGACATGATGTTTCCATGCAGACATGATGTTTTCATACAAACATGATGTTTCCATACAGACATGATGTTTCCATACAAACATGATGTTTCCATGCAGACATGATGTTTCCATACAAACATGTTTCCATGCAGACATGATGTTTCCATGCAGACATGATGTTTTCATACAAACATGATGTTTCCATACAGACATGATGTTTCCATGCAGACATGATGTTTCCATACAAACATGTTTCCATGCAGACATGATGTTTCCATACAAACATGATGTTTTCATACAAACATAATGTTTCCATACAAACATGTTTCCATGCAGACATGATGTTTCCATGCAGACATGATGTTTTCATACAAACATGATGTTTCCATACAGACATGATGTTTCCATACAAACATGTTTCCGTGCAGAAATGATGTTTCCATACAAACATGTTTCCATGCAGACATGATGTTTTCATACAAACATGATGTTTCCATACAGACATGATGTTTCCATGCAGAAATGATGTTTCCATACAAACATGTTTCCATGCAGACATGATGTTTCCATACAAACATGTTTCCATGCAGACATGATGTTTTCATACAAACATGATGTATCCATACAGACATGATGTTTCCATACAAACATGTTTCCATGCAGACATGATGTTTCCATACAAACATAATGTTTCCATGCAGACATGATGTTTCCATACAAACATGTTTCCGTGCAGAAATGATGTTTCCATACAAACATGTTTCCATGCAGACATGATGTTTTCATACAAACATGATGTTTCCATACAGACATGATGTTTCCATGCAGAAATGATGTTTCCATACAAACATGTTTCCATGCAGACATGATGTTTCCATACAAACATGTTTCCATGCAGACATGATGTTTTCATACAAACATGATGTATCCATACAGACATGATGTTTCCATACAAACATGTTTCCATGCAGACATGATGTTTCCATACAAACATAATGTTTCCATGCAGACATGATGTTTCCATACAAACATAATGTTTCCATGCAGACATGATGTTTCCATACAAACATGTTTCCATGCAGACATGATGTTTCCATGCAGACATGATGTTTCCATGCAGACATGATGTTTTCATACAAACATGATGTTTCCATACAGACATGATGTTTCCATACAAACATGATGTTTCCATGCAGAAATGATGTTTCCATACAAACATGTTTCCATGCAGACATGATGTTTTCATACAAACATGATGTTTCCATACAGACATGATGTTTCCATACAAACATGTTTCCATGCAGACATGATGTTTCCATACAAACATAATGTTTCCATGCAGACATGATGTTTCCATACAAACATGTTTCCATGCAGACATGATGTTTCCATGCAGATGTGATGTTTCCATGCAGACATGATGTTTTCATGCAAACATGATGTTTCCATACAAGCGTGATGTTTCTTTGCAGACATGATGTTTTCATCCTCAGCTGTCAGACACGCAGTTGTGTGTTTCTGTTTGGCTTTAAAACAATTAAATTTTTCTTTTTGCAAATTATTTATTTAAATTTTTGGTTTAAAATTGTTGAATTTATTTTTGAATTGTTGAAAGTCTTTTAAAATTTTTTTAGAAATTTTGTTTTATTTTTTATTGTAGTCTTTCAAAACAAAACAATTAAATTAAAAACAATTAAGTGTTTGGTACGGGCTGCACGGTGGCGCAGTGGTTAGCACTGTGGTCTCACAGCAAGAAGGTCGCTGGTTCGATCCTTGGCTGGTTTGGTCAGTGGCCTTTCTGTGTGGAGTTTGCATGTTCTCCCCGTGTATGCGTGCGTTCTCTCCAGGTACTCCAGCTTCCTCCCACCATCCAAAGACATGTATGTTAGGTTAATTGGTCACTCTAAATTGCCCCTAGGAGTGTGAGCATGAGTGTGGTTGTTCATCTCTCTGTGTGGCCCTGCAATGGACTGGCAAGCTGTCCAGGGTGGACCCTGCCTGTCACCCAAAGCCAGCTGGGATAGGCTCCAGCTTCCCCACAACCCTGAATTGGAATAAGCAGTTCGGAAAATGAATGAATAAGTGTTTGGTTTAAAAAAACTTAAATAAGCTAAATGAATGAACAGGAAACAAGGCTAGACAGAAAACACAACTACACAATAAAACAGGAAACAAGAACTAAACACAAAACCCACATCATGACATCTTTTCTACCATCTTATTTCATTTATAATGAAAGCCAGTGATTGGTGGTCCCAGCAGACTGTCCTAAATAAACGCTGTGAACAGTTCCTATGTCAGCACTCTCTGCTCCAACATGACATGATTCATGCTCAGGCTCGTGTAGAGGACTGCTGTTAGTTTCAAGTGCTTTCCCTGCATAATCAGTTCCCATGCAGAGGAAAACATCCAGCATTGTGCAGCACATGGCTTGTTCAGAATGTGGTGCAATCAGATCCAGCCTAACAACAGCTCTAATAATGATAACAGCTTTTTTATTTGCTTTTGGGGTGGATGGTGTTGAAATTTAACTCTAATAGAAACAGATGAGGTGTATTATGTGGAAATGAGGAGGCATTTCCTGCTGGCTTGGAAACAGCTAACAACAGTACTGGTCATTGGATCACATCTCTGTCGGCTGATGCAACAGCATTGTGGTTGTTGTATTCTGTGTGACAACAATTTCTGCTGCTGCAAAATTAAATAATCAGCAAAATGCTGTTATTTTATTCAAGGATGATGATAAGGTTGCCTGTCGATTTCCGGACTTCACTTGTTGTGGGAGAATAATTTTACATTAAAGACCAACAAAACATCATCCAGATGTTAAGGAATAGCGCTGCATCGCCATGACTGACTTCCACACCAGTAGAATCGATGTCATTATGATCTAAAGTTATTCCAGCATTTGACCAAGACTTTTTTTTACTTTCATTTGTCTTCATAAAGCAGAAAAACTTATCCATGTCACTACAGTCTGTACACTGAGTTCAGCTGTAAATACAGGCAGAATCAACAGCTCAGTTTAGATTGTACATAGAGAGTAATGAACACACTGGATAATGAAGTAATATGTACTTTATATGCAGGGGCGGCGCTAGAGCGGTGACCAGGGTGGTGTTGACCACCTCTAAAATCTGACTGGATATGGTGAATGCCACCCCAGATGATTGGCAGGTCTCTGAGGAGGAGAACAGAAATGTCTTTCCAGGCTTGCATGAATCACCAGAATCTCCACATCAGTTTGAAGGAACTCTAAAAGTAGTTGTAGACGTGTTTCCATTACACCTAGAGTTGCACAAAAACTAAATACAGCGATAAAAAACACTGATGGGAACACCTACATTTCTAAAAAAAAAAAGTCTCAAATATCCCTAAAAGTTTTTACACTCTCTTGAGGTGGTTTTTCAGACATTTCAATACAAAAAATACATCGCAAAAGTGTAATGGAAACACTTTTTTTTTTTTTATGTATGTGTCCCCGGATGTGGCCAGTTCATTTCCAGTAAATATGGCGCGGTGTGAAACAAACAACAGCAATTTTTCTAGTGTTAGAAATAAAATGATTGAGAAAAACTTTGAAAAGTCGTAGCAAATTCTCTACAGCAAGTAGAAAACCCCAAAATAACGCTACGTAGCTATCTCACATCAGCCACAATCCTCGTAAAACCTCTCCGTCTCACGAGAAACCTTCACTGTTCAATGGAAACACCCATTGCTTTTTTTGTTTGTCGAAACTTACAAATATGGTTTTTATGTTGTGAGAAAATGTAATGGAAATGCAGCTTCTGATGAGGAGGATCATCAGAGATCATGTTTCTCCAGTTTCACCGTCTCTTCATCGGCTTCCTGATTAATTCTAATGGAATCTAAAATGCTTCTCCTCCCATATAAAACTTTAGGACACCAAGCGCAGTTGGACCTGAAAGAGGTCCAGATTTTCCCAACAGAGAAATTCACTTTCAGACATCAAGGTTCTGAAGCAGGGATGTCCATAGTGGGTCCTCAAGGGCCCCACTTGTCCTGCAGGTTTTCCATCCCAGGTCCAACACACCTGGCCTCCATTCAATGGCTCCAACAGCAACTAAGTTCTGTACAATGACTGATTCATTTGACTCAGGTGTGTTGGAGCAGGGATAGATTGAAACCCTGCAGGAGGACCGGAGTTATCAGACCCCCTGTGTGGAACCAGCTCCCAGTTTGGCTTCAGGAAGCGGACCTCCTCTGCAAACAGACGTCTTAAACTCATAAAGTCACAGAAATCATCAACTAAATAATCCTGTATTCAGCTTCATTAAAAAAAATCTGAATAAAATATTTCATATTCAAACTTCTGCACGTCCATAAAACACTCGTCTTCCAGGAGTCTCCATGGAAACATCCGATGCCCCTAGAGATGTCAACTCAAGCCCACCTCCTGGACCAGTAACCAGTATAACCACCAGTTTGTTTGTAGCTTTTGGTTTTCTAGCAAACCAGTGGTGGAACTGGTCTGTGTGACTATTTCTGTCTGGACTCACAGACCAGAAGACGGACATCTCCTCTCTAAAAGTGGCTTCAGCTGCGGATCAGAACCGCATGTCCTGCCATTTAACTGGAAACGTTAACTGGTAATGTTAACTGGAAAGTTTGGGATTAAAAAGACCAGAGCGAACTGCCAGAATCCTCCTCTGCACGGCTCCGCCTGACAGAAAACACTCGTGCATATGGTTGCGTAACAAGCCTCCACCACTTGCCTGACACACCGTGAACACTTTGGTAAAAATAAAGGAGCAGAGAACGGTGCAGCAACGCGTTCGTTGCAGAGTGTCGACGTTCGCACAGGAAGCCGAGGTTCTGGCAGCAGGTTTCCACACCTCTCAGGTGTTGCAGGGAAAGACAAAGCAAACAGGAATCCTCTCCTCTAACATGTTTACACAAACAAAGGATTCCCCGGCTCTCATCTGGTCAAACGTTCAGCCAGAAGCCGGGCGAGCCTACAGAGGAAATGAGAGCGCTGCAACCTGCTGGTTTATCCCAGGAGTCGGGAAGGAAAACAATCCGTCTGTCAGACGTCGCTGCATCCAAACAGCAGCTGAAGGGAGAAGAGAGGTTTACTCTTCACCTTCCTTCATTTAGCTCCATTTACCTTTTCATTTGTTTTTCCTTTCTTCCATCATCATGTTCTCTTTTCCTCCTGTTTTTCTCTCCTTGTTTTTCTCTTTGTTTCTCTCACTTCCCGGTGTCTATGGAGCTAAATCAGGGCCAATATGTTTGTTTATTTATGAATATATATATATATATATATATATATATATATATATATATATATATATATATATATATATATATATATATATATATATATATATATATATTTGAAACTGATTAAATTAATTTGAAAATGTGAGTCAGTTTTTTACAATGAACTCTTACGACACAAAATAAAAAAGTGTATCCAATGTTTGTATCAAATTTAATTCCAAGGGGGTTGTATATTTTATTTTTGAAACATCTAGTTTCTAAAAATTAATTTTCAATATGATATTGTTTTGCGAGTTTGAGATATTATTCACTCGGTTTTAGGATCTAGCCATTCAAATTTAGATTTTTTTTTTTCTGTCATTTTCCAAACCTCATTCACAGTTTCAGATTTTTATTTCACTTTGCTCCTTTGATGTTTAACTTTCAGATTCCTGTTTTTCAGTTTCAAACTTTTGGCCCTGATGTGGCGTGGGGGCGGGGCTTTCATTTCATTTTCAAATTAATTTTATTCAGTTTCAAATATTTTTTTTAAATAAACAAAAATTTGTGGCCCTTATTTAGCTCCACACATGTCCCCCCTCCCACTCGGTTCTGTTTCCATTCCTCTCTTTTCCTCCCCTTCCTTCTCTCTTTCTGTTTTTCCATCCCTTCTTTTCATTATGTTCCTAATTTCATTTCTCTTTCCAGTGATTTACCCTCATTTGCTTCCGTCTTTCCCACCGTGTCTTCACATTTATTTCCTCAACCTGCCTTGATTTTATGTCCTTCCCTCCAGGCTTTTCTTCCCGCTCCTCCACTTTGTCATCATCTCTTCAGATGATTTTATTCTACTATCTTTTATTCACTACTTTTCCTTCCTTCCATGCTGTTTCTCTTTACTCTCAGAACACATTTTGCCGTTGTTGACGGTACCTGAGTGTTTTGCGGACAATATCCTCATCGGTGATGCCATAGTAGGTCAGGGTCTCACTCCAGACGGGGTTGAGTGTGTTGTGCAGGGTCTTGGTTCGGAGTTTATTTGCCTGAAAGACAAAAACATTCACTGTAAACACATCTGAACGTTGCTAGCAATTAAATATGTTTCATCTCCTCCCAGCTCGTCCCTTAGCCATCACTGTCATTGAAAATGTGCCATAAAGTCTCCAAACAGCCTTGAAACGGCCGAGCCTCTCACCCATTTAGACGTCTGATGGCTGAAATGCAAACATGAGCTCCGACTGAACACATGAAAAATAAACTGTGTGTTAGGTGAAAGGGGGTGAGGAAATCCCATGGATTTTATTCATACAGCTCTGAATCCTAACATCAGTCATCTCGCAGCACCCTGCATTGTCTCTGGATGGATGAGGTGAGGAGATTGATGCTGTTGTGTCTGTGTGTTGCATCGGAATCAGGTGGTGGGGAGTTTAGCTTTGCATAAAGACCAGGGAGGAAATAAATGTGCCTGTTGACACATTTAAAGATGTGATTTACAGTTTAACTATCCACCCTGTGGTTTTTATGTATGTTGGGTGTCATTAGCGCCGGATGGCCAGCCGTTCAGACGCCTGCTTTCTCAGCTAAATGTGAAAGAAGCCGAAACCCTCAACGCATCGTCACATTTATTTTGACTTGGTCAACAAACTGGTTTTTATCTCAGAATTTTTAACCTCCTACAACATGAAATGCACATACAGTCGTCCTCAGATGTATTCACAACCTTTCATTAAAAAAAAGCCGAATTTACAACAGTAACTCAAATAACTGAAGACTAAAACAGGAACAGGAACTAAACATGTGCTACATTACAATTTAGAGATATAAGACACTGTTTTGTCATTTAATTGAGTTGAAGAACAATACAAAACAAACAGGAAAAAAAGAAAAACAAACAAACAAATTGGTCCTGGACAAATCAGAGACTTTTCTGCTGAACAGTGGGACAAAATACCTGTCAACAGGTGCAGAAGTCTGACTGAGAGGAACAGAAAACACCTGACTGGAGCGGAAACTTTAAAGGATTGAACTAAACATTAGTTTATGTGTAATGCAACATATTTTATCATGTTTGTTTGCTTTTCTAAAAGAAATCTATTGAGCCAAAATCAGAAACCAAAGTAATGATTTGCATAATTCTTTTATTTATTTCTACTTTTGTCAACTTCAGCTTATTTTACAGGCAGCTGTTTTTTTCTTCTTTAACAGGAGGTTATGAATACATTTATACATGGACATCACATTTATCACTGTCTTCATGATGTGAACCTGCTGTGATGGATGATTTCACTGCCATCAGAAGTTTCTGACCTTAAAATGCTGCATTTTCTCCCAGTCTAGATGCATCAGGTGTCAGCTGTATGTATATTATATATATAATATTTGTACTGTGCACTTTGTTAATTTGTTCATTCATTTTCTACACTGCTTGGTTCATTGCATGGTTGTGCGGAACCTGGAGTCTATGGAGTCTATCCCAGCATTTTGTGAAAAGTTGTGATGGAAGGGCAGCTTGAGTTGGACATGATGTACGATGGACAGAACACGCAACCTGAAGTCAAGACCAGAATGACAAAGTCTAACATAACCGGATCTAACGCCACTGAAATTAAGACTGACAGGGGATAATCCCAACAATAATAACCCAACATCAGAAGACATCCACGGATGTTTGGGACACAAAGTCTTAGTCTAAGCAGTCACCATATGCATCGTTTTACTGGACCTATGTGGAGATATTTGCAGCAACTGAAACCGAGCCAGAGGACGGAGATTCTGGGAGCAGCTTGACATTTCTCTCATTCTCGGAGCAGCGAATCCTGATGAGACGAGCCTGTTGTGAATCACAGGGGAGGACATGAGCTCTCATTGACGGCAGGTCTCCACCTGCTCCAGTCCGCTGCCACGAAGCTGAACTGCAGCCACAAACGCACCGTGAACTGGGAGTTAACCTGTTGTTTAGACTGATTAAGACATTTTGCATCCATTCCTGCGTTATCCTCTTCAGAGTAACTGGGAGTACTGGAGCGGGTTGGGTCCAACTGCTGGTCAGTCCATCACAGAACACGTTGAAACTTCATTTTTACTTCAATCATTTCTTGAACTGGTTGCTTCTTGCTTGATCTGCATGAATTATTCTGTTTTCTTTCCGTCTTACAGGGTTTTGACCTTGATGTTACAGGAAAATCTGCGGACATTAATGAGCATCAGGATGCCTTCAGGTGGAACATCTGGATGGTTTTCACGTCTAAAATAAGATGATTCCTGTTTAAATCCAGCAGATTTGTTGCGTGTTATTCTGTCCATTCAGTTTTTCTAACAGCAGAAATGAATGAATGAGCATTCAGACTGATTCATGTGATCATCTCTCTGTCCTCCACTGTCTCGTTTTCCATCCATCCATCTTTTCTCCACCATGTCACTCTTCCTTAATTTAATGTTCGGCATTAGACCTGATCCAGACCTTTGAATGATTTCTGTAATTCAGTCTTCTTAACTAGCTGGTGGCCTCAGATATCTCTTCATTCCCAGCGTGTCACTGGCGATCCAGTGGTCCAATTAATCACCATCTGATGGTCATTAAGAGGTAAAACACCAAATGCCACTTCGCTTGGTCGGTATATTTATGAGATGGAGCAGAAGTGATCACCTCATCCTGCATTCATTCATTCATTTTCCAAACCGCTTAAAATGATTAAGCTGGAGTCTTTCCCAGCAATCACTGGGCGAGAGGCAGGTAGACCCTGGAAAGGTCGCCAGTCCATCACAGGACCAACTTCTTCCTACATCTCTAAGAAAAGAGATGACTGTTGACTTCAGGAGGAACGGGAGTAAAGGAAACTGTTTTCATGCAGGTAGAAGAGCTGGAAGTGGTGGTAAAAAACCAGTAGCTCAGCTGGACAACAGACTAGACTGGAAATGCAACACAGAAGAATCTAGAAAAAGCAACAGAGCAGATTTTACTTCTAATTTTCAATTCAATTCAGCTTTATCTGTATGGCGCCACTTTACAACAATGTTGTCACAGGGAACTTTACATACACACCATTTCAAGCCAATTCATACATATCCTATAATAGAAACCAACTGATTGCATCGAATCATGACTTGGATCCAATCCTCCATCCTGAGCTGCACGAGGCGACAGTGGGAAGGAAAAAACTTCCCTTTAACAGGAAGAAAACCTCTGGCAGAACCCGGCTCAGGGAGGGCAGCCATCTGCCTCGACTGGTTGGGGTGGCTTCTCAAAGCTGAGATCATTTCATGTCTGAACCAAGATGTTGCAGATCTTCTGCACATCTGATGTGAAAGTGCAGCTTTGCAGCATCTGGAGGGGCTGCAGAGCCGGAAACAGAACCAGAGCCAGAGCCAGATCCAAAGCAAGAACCAGAAATGGAAACTTAAAGAGACTGGACAAACTGATCAGAAAGGTTCAGTTTTTGGCACATTGCTGGTTCTGATTCTCTAGAATAAATAAAGTAATTTTAATTTAATATATTTTATTTATTTTAATCTGATTTAATTAAATCATAAACTGGACCAACGTGGTTACATGAGGGATTTGTTTTTAACTGGATTACAACTGAACTCCAGTGAGCTGGACTGTATCTTTAAAACAGTCTTGACAGGACTTTGTTGTGAAATGAAAACTGAACTGAATTAGATAATTACAGCATAAGTTTGGATTCTTCCTAATATTCCCGTGTTACAACCAGTTCCACCATTATGATGTCCATATCCACCACTGGCCTCATTACCAGTAAAGCTCATGATGGAGGAGCAGGTTTGCTGCTTCTTTCTCACAGCAATTAACAAGCTTAAGTATTAAAGATGTAACTAATTTGGCTTTTTATCAGCAAAAATCAAGCATTGCTTTCATAAATAAATGCATGTTTTACAGAAGACTAATCACCATTTCATCTAAATAAAGCGTTACAGTAGCTTAGAAAGAGTTATTTATAAATGCATAGATGGCGAGGCACCCAACAGGCTTTGAACAGGGTAGCTGAAAGGGGACAAACTTGTTAGCCTTACGTGTTTTAGCTGTGAATCCCTGTGTGTTGTCGGGGGAGACAATCGTGGATCATTCAATCTTTCCATTTAAATGGAGGAGCGTTTGTACTCTTTATTTTGGGAGAAGGAGGAAAAAATATCCAATAAAGGAAAAATAAATAATAACCAGGAGAAAAGGAACGTCCACGTGGGCGTAGCGTTTACCAGATGGAGACAGTTCATGAGGGAACTGCAACTGGAGGTTGCAACTTTCTGCTAAACAGGTTTATTTAATCTAACAGTAAGGTTTATTCAGTCATTCATCCATTTTCCTGCCCGCTCAGTCCGATGAAGGGTTGCAGGGAAGCTGGAGCCTATCCCAGCAGTCTCTGGGCGAAAGGCAGGGTACATCTCGCCAGTCCATCGCAGGGAACAGTGAAGTTTATTTTGGCGTTTTGTTAGAAACAGGGCAGGCAGTCCAGCAGCTACTTTATCCTCCTGTTTGAGTCAAATCATTTACTTTTATTGGCTGTATAAAATGGCAGAGATGCTAACTTAGTTAGCCTTCAGTGGAAAAGCTCCGTTGCAGCAGTTTGAAGTTGCTGTTTTTCTTCACAGACGTTATACCAGCAGGCTACCGTTCGCTGCTTTTAGACGTATTTTCCCAGTTTTTCCTCATGTTTTATCATTTATTTCAGCTGATTTATTAAGGTTAGCTGTTAGCTGTTAGCTATTAGCAGTAGCTTGGTACCAGATACATATAACTTATCAGCATCGACAACAATACAGAATTATTTATCGTTTTATACCTCATCACCTGGTGGGACTCCCACCTGTGTCGTCTTCACATTTATGACTCTCGGTGGCTTCGGTAGTGGTAATAATGTGCTTAAACGGTGAATAACCAGAGAGCACCACTCAGGTATTTGCATTCAACTAGCACACCGCTAGATGGGAGTAATTCTCACACTGGGGGTCTGAAAGTAGATGATCAGGTTGAATGACGACTGATTCATGTCGATCTGTTCCTGTAGAGCGGTGTTGTGCATGAATATGTTCATTAAATAAGTTTATTTTTCTGTGAACGCCAAACTAAACACAACAGATTTATAAATAAAGAAGTTAAATGTGGACTTGTTGATCTTACATGAAGTCCCGTCTACAGTTTCACCAGCACTACACCACCTTCACACTACGTTACCCACCATGCACTGCACACTGTAACACAACAAACAACAACGTCCACAGTCCTGGCCTGAAATGACCAGTGGAGATAAAAGGAGATGCAGATGCAACATGACCATCTCGGCTCTATCTCCAGAAGATTCCGACAGAAAAAATCTGACATTTCTCCGCCTGCTTTTAGCAAATAAAAACATCGGTTTCTATTCTGAATATATATATATATATATATATATATGCTATGGTCATGCCCATGATGGAGTGATAAGACAATAATTTAACTTACCCACCTATGAATTCATATCATAGATGATATGAATTCATCCCTCTCCTCCCCTCTTACACTGCAAAAACTGAAATCTAAGTAAGATTAAAAATCTTAAATTGAGTACACGTATGCTTATTTTTTTTAAAGGTAAGAAAATTCTTAGTTTTTATGCCAAATAGTTCCTCTTGTTTTAAGAGTATTTTTACTTGTTTTGGGAAGTCTTCATTCATTCATTCATTCATTTTCTGAACCGCTTAATCCAATTCAGGGTCGCGGGGAAGCTGGAGCCTCTTCAGCTGGAGCCATTTTGGGAAGTCTTGACAAGCCAAATTTATTGTTCTGTTGGCAGATAATTTATCTTATTTTAAGCAACATTTACCTTATTTTTGAATGTTTTTTCTTGATTTTTAAGGCTGAGTTTTTGCAGTGTACCGCATGCAGGTAAAGTGACACAATCTCCATTCATTCATTCGACCATTATCCTAACTGCTTAGTCCAATTCAGGGTTGCGGGGAAGCTGGAGCCTATCCCAGCTGTCTTTTGGGCGAAAGGCAGGGTGCACCCTGGACAGCTCACCAGTCCATCGCAGGGCCACACAGAGAGACGAACAACCACTCACACTCAGACCCACTCCGGGCAATTTAGAGTAACCAGTTAACCTAACATGCATGTTGTTGGACGGTGGGAGGAAGCCGGAGAACCTGGAGAGAACCCACTCATACACAGGGAGAACATGCAAACTCCACACAGAAAGGCCACTGACCAAACCCCTCCCCAGCCAAGGATCAAACCAGCAACCTTCTTGCTGTGAGGCTACAGTGCTAAAGTTATGTAAAGTTTTTTCCTCATATTTGAGTAGATTTCTATGTAATCACAGCTTTATGTCTCCTAATTAGCAAAGATGTCATGGTGTATTATTTTGTGTTTCTCCTTAGTTCTGGTTTGTAGTTTTCCTTGTTTACTTCTCTGACGTCTAGGTTCCTGTTCATTAGTTTCACCTGGTTTGATTTTCTCATTAGTTTCACCTGTGTCTCGTTGTGTTCTGTGTATTTCTACCCCTCGGTTTTTGTCTTGAGTTGTTGGATCGTTGTGTTCGTGTTAACCTCTGAGTCTTCTGTTCACTATAAATACTCTGGATTCTGCCTCTCTACTCTGCGTTTGGGTCCACACGTCGGCACCCACTCCGTGACAAAAGATTTATATCAAACAAGGGTGCACAACAAAGAATGTATTTATTTCTAATAAAGCATTTTAATCTTTAAGTTTGGTTAATTGCTTATCGATGACCCCGTTACTTCAGACGCTAGCAGAAGAAAATACCACAGCTGTGCGTCCCA
>NC_136628.1:7575507-7780507 GCF_933228915.1 Telmatherina bonti | reverse complement strand
CTTTCCCAGTCTGCGCTGTAACAACACTCAACGTCGCCTCCCTGTCCTCCACACTGCAAAAACTCCGCCTTAAAAAACAAGAAAAAAATATACAAAAAATTAGGTAAATGTTGCTTAAAATAAGATAAATTATCTGCCAACAGAACAAGAAAACAAGAAAATTTGGCTTGTAAAGACTTCCCAAAACAAGTAAAAATACTAAAGGAATTCTCTGGCATAAAAACTAAGAATTATCTCACCTTTAAAAAAAATAAGCATATGTTTACTCAATTTAAGATTTTTAATCTTACTTAGATTTCAGTTTTTGCAGTGCATGATCGATCGGTGTATTTATTTATTTCTTCTCCTTAGTAGGTGCATCCTAGATGTGCATTAAGACCCGCCTTCTAGTTTGATTGACAGGAGTGTAACTCAAATCAGCAGGCGGTGTGATGTGACAGCCGTCATATCTTTTGCCTCACACATTTAGCAAAAGCCAGTTTTGGTTTTGTCTGTTCAGTTTTGTTTGTTTTCCTTCATAAAAGTGAAGAATGGTCGTAACGATGCGGGACAGCGCCCCGTTTTGTGGGACGTGTGAAAAGTAACAGAAATGCGGGACGATCCTGCACAAAGCGTGACATCTGGCCACCTTAGTTCAAGTCTGCTGCTCGTCCTGAAAATGCCTTTAGACATGTGTAGCTCCACTCAGAGTGATGAGCAAGCTTTCCCGTGATATTTACTGCCTACAAGCGTCATCACACAGGAAAAATCTACACAACACTCTTTTCCTTTTGATTTTCCTCCGACTTTTATATGAGAGCCGCGTTTCGGGTCACATTCACCTGTACTCAGGTTTCACTGTGATCCTTACAACCTTCTACTATTTCATATCACTCATCTTGTCGGCATTCCACGTTTTAATCTGGAATAATTACAAGCATTTCATTGTGTCTGACTGAGATTTCTAAAGCGATGAAGCGGCGATCTTCCTTTGCAGCAGAGCGTGAAAGTTCACTTCTCATTAGAGTGTGAGAAGAACTTCTGACCTCTTTAGTGAGTCTTAATGAGAATCTTAGACTGAGCCTAATGATTAGCGAGGAGACGACGGCGGCGGCATCTTGCTTTGCTGGCAGAGTTATGCCACGGCTTGTGGAAGGAGGCCTCGTACTGGAACAGGAGACAAATCCAAGCAGCAACGTGCCCTCACCAAGTCCTCCTAGTCAAATAATCCACGTCAGCTCATATGAATTCATATTGCTAAGCTGAAAATAAGACGGTGGTGTTTGGCATCAGTTGTGACACCCCACCACAGCAGGACATACGAAAAAATGGAAAAATACTTCTATAAACCAGAGGGGAAAAAAAGGAAGTAATAAAAAATGAAACTAAAAATACAACATCAGTCTCACTGAGAGAGCAAAACCTTTGTCAGACCTTAAAAACAATTGCTTTCTCCTCAGAAAGCTATAAACGTTCATGTAAATCAGCTTAGAGACAGCATGCTGGAGGAGTGGGTGCTGACTCTGTTGCCATGACATCAGCTGACAGAGAGCAGGACAGACAGGACAGTTGGAGAAGCAGCAAGCCAGACTCATGAGGAGTGCATCTTGACCTCTTTCACTGAACAAGTGGCTGCAAATAGAGAAACTATTTCCAGCGTAATTATGTTCCGGTGGCAGCCAAACTCTTCGTTTTGGATCATTTTAATATCACAGCTCCAACGTTTAACATCATCACCGCACAGAAACAAAGGTTCCTGGCTTTAATCTTCACGTGGACCTTTTTGTTTTTGGACGTTTTGGACCCTTTTTTCCCTCCAGAACTCAGAGACGTTGCTCCATATTGACGTGAAGCAATGTATGTTGAATTCTGTGATTTATTGTGTGTATTACGACTGTATACTGTTTCATTGTAATAGACTTTATTGTGTATTTCTGTATTTTTCATGCTGTGAAAATGTTATGGTGTCATTGATAAGGGGGTTTTGGACTAGATAAGCGCCCAGCTTCTTCCAAAACCCTTTTTCGAACTTAACAAGCTTATTTTATATGTTGTTTGTTGTAACAAATATTTTTTCTTTTATAAGTCCTTTTTTTTTTAGTTTGAAATAAATAAATAAATAAGCATCACACAGTTCTCCTGCAGCCATGATGAGAATCTCCAAAGTTAACAGGACTTTGACTCGTTTATAGAAGCTGCTTGTTTACTCCCATGGTTTGCCGTACGTATCACAGCCCATTTCGTACATTACTCATCACATATCACCCCTACTGTTGTGAGTTTTACTATGATATGATCACAACAGCTGGACTTAATAGTTACAGGATCATGATCTTAAAGATCACCAGTTCGTTTGTCAGAGAGGTGTGATCCTTCCCTCATGTTCAGGTCATGTGATGCGTCTCATGTGACCTGTTACAGTATGTTCAATTGATTTTATTCTTTTTTTACACATAAAGATGATAAAACAATCCATCAGAAGATGCTACACTGTGCTCAGAAAGGGATGGACGTGGTCAGCAGCAGGACTCAGGTAGGCTGTGCTGGTTAAACCATGTCATACTGGTACTAAGGGGACCAAAGTGGGACCAGAAAACCTCCCCCCACCATTCCACCAGCAGCAGCCTGAAGCGTTGATCCTGACGGCAGGATGGATCCATGTTGTCATGATGTTTCCAGCAGATTCTGATCCTACCATGTGAATGTGGAGCTGAACTGGAGACTCATCAGACCAGCAACGTTTCTCCATCTTCTATTGTCCAGTTCTGGTGAGTCTGTGTGAATTGTAGCCTCAGTTTCCTGTTCTTACTGACAGGAGGGAACCCGCTGTGGTCTTCATTATGTCTGCATGATGACGGGCTTTAGTTGCTGCCGTGTGATTGGCTAATGAGATATGAATTTGAACAGGTGGAGCCGATGAAGTGGGCAGCTGAGTGTGGAGCATAGACTGTATATAAAAGATGGGCGGAGCCTCCGTGGCATCACCTGTAGGTTTCTGAAGAGCTAAATTGAAGCTCATTGGGTGGTTCCTACCATCGCCATTTTGGCTGCGCCACGCATGTCGTCTCTCCCGGAAATAAAAGAATGGGCAAATAGGTGGTCTCATGGTGGATGATTGACATCGAGCAAACTTCAAGCTGCCTGTAGCTAAGAGCTAACCGAGCTAACCCTGAGATAACAGGAGCTAACCAGCTAACGGAGGTAAGCGGGATAAAACTAAGTCACGTTGTTAACCAGCTAAAAAATGCGGTTGTTCTACGTTCTTCTGACTTGAAGCGGGATATCGGGTACCTGCCAATCAAAAGGACACGCCCCTTTTTATCCCAAATTGCGAGATGAAATTACTTTATAATGGAGGAGCTAGAAAAAAATTTACTCCCCCCACAGTTGTCATGAAGGTAAACCTGACCTATTAAACGTAAAATGGATTTTGAACCAGGCTGTAAACATGTTTATTTCTGCTGTGAAGTTGGTCTTTTTAACATGGGAGTCTATGGGGATTTGCGCTGTTATGGAGCCCCTAGTGGATGAAGGGGGAACTGCAGTTTTTGGCACTTCTGCATAGGCTTCACTTTTAACCGCCGGAGGTTGCCGCTTGGTTTGGACTTGGTGTGCAATCATGTTTGCCTTTACATCTTTACATGTTTATGGAACAAAGATAATGTCTATCGGACAGATGTTTTGTCAGAGAATGAAAATATTTCCACTCAAACTAATTCAATGCTTACAAACTAAGCACACAGATACGTGATTAAGCTGACATTATCTGGGATTTTATGGTTGCTCTTTGGTGTGTAAACACATCTGTAGAAGTTCACGAGTTTTTCTGGAAGGATGAAATTGCTGAAATCCACCAGAGGTTACGATATTAGAGCGAAAGCTGCTGTTGTCATCAGATGTCTCACCAATAACCAAATCTGTTGAATGGAAACGATCCCAGATGATAGCAACATTTGGCAGATTTCCTCTTTAACTCCAATCATTTAATGGGAAGAGCGGAGCAAAGCAGCAGCAGGCAGACTGTTCATTTCTTTTATGGGCTTTTCTATTAGTCCTCTGACAATTATTACACCAATGTTTCATTGCAGGGCTCAGGCCTGCAGCGCTCTGTCTTTATGAATTTATAATTCCAGATCACCATGCTTACAATAACAGCTGCATCTTTGTGCTCACATTAATTCATTCATTTCTAAATTTCAGCAAGTCAAGTTGTGACACCTCAAAGCACCGAGCAACATCTGCAGGAATTTAATCCTGTGACTAAAATCCCCGGCTGAACACTGCATTAGTTTTACACCGTGACAAAATCATGCAGCTAACCATCAAGAAGATACGAATTTCTCTTCATTTACCTGCAGAAACATCGTTTATCTGACATAACTGCAGCTAAAACAGAAGCTTCTTTAACATGAGTGACGTTTGTTTCAGTAGAAGAGCGAACGCATCAGTTTTGGCTGAATATATATTTAAAACAAAGGATTTCATTAAATAAAAGCTTTGTAATAAATTAATCTAAATTACATTTCAACTACATAATAATATTTCCCCTAAAAAGCATTTTTAAATTTAAATAATTTTTTTTTAAAACTACTTTTTTTATTTGAACTGACTTTCATAGGATGACTGAATCAAATAAAAGACACAGACATTTATTTTATAACTCTATAAAATCTATTAATGTCTGGAAAAATGCATTTTAATTTGGAACAGCAGAAAAAGAAATATATCCATGAAAAGAGTGATTTTAAGCACAGTTGAACTTACTTTACGTTGTTGGCTCTGGCATGTGCATCAGTCTAATCTGTGTACCAGGAAAACGTGCACTAACAAACATCCTGCGATGTTTGGGATGTAAATGTGTTACGTTTTCTTTTATTAATAAATTGTAATTACCGCATTAAAGTCCCACTCCTAATCTTAAGAATAACTTGATCAAATTGAACCACTTAAACACAAAATTCTTCTCAGTGTTTGTTCCAGTGTCAGCGCAGACCTATAACCCTCAACCCCATGACGAAGACATCAGAGCATCACATGTGCTGTTTCACATATGTGTAAATAATGACTCCATGAATTAAGGGAAGCTTTTAGACACTAGAAGCAGTCATTCCACCACTGTAAAGTATTTTATTTCCTTCTTTTTACTGATATTTGTGGACATTTTGAGCCTTGATCCAGATCACGCCCAAAATCTAATCTCAAATTCTTTATTCCATTTCTGAGATTTGTTTGAAAAGTCTATGTTTCACACACATTGTGTGTGTGGAACATAGACTGTATATAAAAGATGGGCGGAGACTCAATGACACCCCCTGAATTTCTACATGAACTTACATTTAAATGGAGGAGTTAGAAAAGAATTCACTCCCCCCCCCCCCCCCCCCCCCCCACAGTTGTCATGAAGGTAAACCTGACCTATTAAACCTAAAATAGATTTTTGAACCAGGCTGTAAACATGTTTATTTCTGCTGTGAAGTTGGTCTTTTTAACATGGGAGTCTATGGAGATTTGCTCTGTTTTGGAGCCCCTAGTGGATGAATGAGGAACTGCAGTTTGGGGCACTTTTAACCGCCAGGGGGTGCCGCTTGGTGTGGACTGACGTCACACACACTCATATGTACATATGACTCCTTTACAGAGATGCCACCAATATGACTTCACATTTGTTTAGAAATAAACAGGAATAAACAGGAAAATCCTGCCAGTCTCCAGCAACATTTCCAACTTCTCCAGTTCATCCAGAAGCTGAAAGGTTTCTGCTTGTGGAAATATCAGGATGTTTCTGCTGGAAGCTGAACTTTTTGCGCTAAATGCAGAAACATTATGCAAACTGTGATGTAAACATTTAAGGATCGTGTTGGGATTAAACTGGAATTACCTTGCAACACTTTTCCTTCATGCATCACCAGGGGCTTCATATGCATTTGTTCACATGTCCACTGGAAGGTGCATTTTTCCAGAACAAGTGATTCTGATTTGAATATTTTATCATTATTGCATATCTTTTCCAGTTATTTTGCATTGCATAAATACATTTACAACTTAGATGTTATCTAAGTTGAATAATAAAGTTGACTTTTTTCATGCTTTTCCATGGAACATTTTCATGACTGTCAGACTTTCTGTGTTTCTTGTCAAGCCAAAGATACAATTAAAAAGCTTGAATCAATAGAGAAGACTATTAAAAGGACTTGGCAGAAAGGTAGATGTGAGTCAGGATGATGGATAATCAGCCAGCTTTGGCCTTCAATAAGTGGCTTTTGTAATCATTTACAGGATCTATAATGAAAAGATTAAATAATCCTCCTGGCCTGCTGCCAGATGCAATTCCAGTTTTAAAAAAAATGTTTCTATTGTGAAGGAATCCGTAAGCAAATCATTTTAAATCTTATAATGTTTAGAAAACAACAAAGTGTGAAAAACTAAACCTGGGAATTCTGAATAATGAGCAAATTAAGAATTTAAAGTGGAAATAAGAAAAAAAAAAAAAACCAACAGTGTAGCAGATTACTGGGATAATGTTGGATTCAGCTTCCACCGACTCCTTTTGAATATTTTGTGGGGGGGGTTTTCTATTGTTTTTATGTTTTATTTCTATTTTTATTTTACATTTGCCATTATTTTCAAATAAACTTTCTAAACAAGAAAAAACAAGCAGCAGAACGACAGCAGAACGTTCTCCACGGCGTCTCCAGACTCTGTCACGTCTGTCACACGTGCTCAGTGTGAACCTGCTTTCATCTGTGAAGAGCTCAGGGCGCCAGTGGAGAATTTGCCAATCTTGGTGTTCTCTGGCAAATGCCAAACGTCCTGCACGGTGTTGGGCTGGAAGCACAACCCCCACCTGTGGACGTCGGGCCGTCATACCACCCTCATGGAGTCTGTTTCTGACTGTTGGAACAGACAAATGTACATTTGTGGCCTGCTGGAGCTCATTCTGCAGGGCTCTGGCAGTGCTCCTCCTGTTCCTCCTTGCACAAAGAAGGAGGTAGCGGTCCTGCTGCTGGGTTGTTGCCCTCCCACGGCCTCCTCCACGTCTCCTGATGTACTGGCCTGTCTCCTGGTAGCACCTCCATGCTCTGGACACAACGCTGACAGACACAGCAACCCTTCTTGCCACAGCTGGCATTGATGTACCATCCTGGATGAGCTGCACTACCTGAGCCACTTGTGTGGGTTGTAGACTCCGTCTCATGCTACCACTAGAGTGAAAGCACCGCCAGCATTCAAAAGTCACCAAAACATCAGAAAGCATCAGAACTGAGAAGTGGTCTGTGGTCTCCACCGGCAGAACCACTCCTTTATTGGGTGTGTCTTGCCAATTGCCTATAATTTCCACCTGTTGTCTATTCCATTTGCACAACAGCATGTGGAATTCATTGTCAATCATTGTCATTGTCAATCATTGTCATTGTCAATCATTGTCATTGTCAATAAGTGTTGCTTTCGAAGAGGACAGAAGATTTCACAGAAGTGTGGTTGACTTGGAGTTACATTGTGTTGTTTAAGTGTTCCCTTTATTTTTTGAGCAGTGTATGTGAAGGAAATGTACAATCGAGAGACAGATACTTAGTTAAGACTGTAGTAATCACTGGTAAAATGACAAAAACAAGCCATCACAAAGAGAAAGAACAGGACTCTCCAACTCAAAATCAATGGACACAGTTTATAGAAGGGATCTATGTAATGGAAAAGTTGACTTTGTTTACAGAAACTCAAAGTGAAGTGGGAGACATGGACATTAAATTTGACCAGCCATGAATCAGGAAAAGGAACTGACTGACCTGGAAGACGATAGGACCAGTTGGTCTGCACATCTCTGGTCTGCTGGGGCTCTCGATGAAATACTTTCATCACTTTGTTCAGATGATGTTGTTAATGGTAAGTAAAACATTTATTGTGAGATCGTTGTTTAAAACTCATTGTTTTTGGATACATGACAAAAAACGAGCCATTCGGGGTAGTAAATCCAATACAATCACTAGCTAACAATGAGGAAATGACGATGGTTTTGTGGAGGTCTAAGTGCTTCTAGTTATAATTTCTGTTGGCTGGTAATTATGTCTGTAATCGTAATTCAGTCCTAATGAGGACGGATCATGCTTCAAGTCTTTGACCCTTAAAAATTAGATGCACAATGAGGCATTTTCCCTTCACAGAGCTGAGTCAAGATGCCACAAAAGCGACGACCTCAGCACAGTTTGCTGAGATTTGGAACATTTTTATAAAGAAAATCTTCCTCGGGTTCACTAATTAACATCATTAACATCATTTGTGGATGAAGCAAAGATGAGTGTGTGTGTATATTCAGTTTGGCATTGTTGATGTGTTGTCTGTTTCTGTGGAAGGAGAAAATGTATAAAAACACCAAACACTTTTTGTAAAGGAATGACTTCTACATGTGTTTTCCCTCAAATGTAATCACTAAATAATCTGTGTGTTTTTACATTTGCCTTTAAAGGAAGTTTAGCCAGTTTCAGCCAGCTACTTCTGAAGATATATTTAAAAGTCCAAACTAAGCAGCATCCTCCAGTGGTTTAAGTACCAAAACTTGCAGTTCCCCCTTCATCCACCAGGGGCTCCAAAACTGTTAAAAAAGACCAACTTCACAGCAGAAATAAACATGTTTACAACCTGGTACAAAAAACATTTTAGGTTCAACAGGTCAGGTTTACATTCATGACAACTGTGTGTGTGTGTGTGGGGGGGGGGGGGTTATGCTTTTATTTAGAAGTAATTTCATCTCAAAATTTAGCATAATCATTGTGACTGATAGGTATCCAAAATCCCGCTGCAAAGAGTGTAGCACAACCATGGTTTTTATCCAGCTAACAGCGTGATTTAGCTTTAGCCTGCTTTCTTGTCTATGGTCCTAAACCCCTTTTTTTTTTCTGACCCCCTTCCCCCAAAGGTACACTTTTAAAATGTGTACTGTATTTTAAAGTAGTATGCTAGCTAATGTAGCCAGCCAAGCTTTGGTTCTGATTTACTTCTGAGAGTGCGATGTGAGGTGCATGCAGAGGGTTTCAGAGGAGAAGGGACAGACGGCAGTCGTATCACCATACAATCGTTTAGAACAGGCTGGTTAAAGTCATGGTGTTTTATCACCAATCCACAGGTGACTAAATATTTTTATTTTGTATTAGATCATCTAATTATTTAGCTACAATCTGGGTGTGAAAAAACTCCAAACCAGCCTTTAAAACAAACATGATGTGATCAAACTAAGTTAATATGAGTTCTCTCCACGTTCGAGGTGGACGAGCTGTGTTTGCAGCATCTCAGCTAAAGTTAAAGTCACCTCCACGCTGACCACAACCATCACAGTTAATGTGCTGCTGCTGGAATAATGGAGAAAACAAAGACACACACCTTGCTGGCTCCAGGTAGAAGGTGCAGTTTGACATAAGGATCTGAGAGCCCGTTGTGATCCATTGGCTTGAGCCCCTGCAGAAACAAAAGGAAAATAAATCTTCTAAACGGTTACCCTTTGACAGTGTTATATTTCACACATTACTGTGTTATGTGTCCATTATTCATATGATTATAGCAAATCTGGTGTGTATGAGATGCTCAGAGTAGGAAGACCCTGCAAGTCCCTTTAACACTGAAGTGATTAGAAGAGTTAAACAACAAATAAAGATGAAAATTTATTTAAAGCAAATCAAAAAGATTCAAAGACAGCAGCGACACAGCAGAATCGGCCAGGTAGCGCTGACGGGGTTGTAGTGGGAACAATAAAATATCAAACCACACAGAACATTTTGCATGCATCTGTCCTGTTGTGTCCTGTTGTCATGGAAACTTTAAACTCTTATAAACATAAAGCATTAGTTATAAACTTCCAAAAAGGACTGGATGGTGGAAAAGTAAAAATCTCTGCAGTGATACATCAACATGGGATCAAAGCGATCCCAGAAGAGGTGCTTTCTGTCTGCCAAACATTTTCCCCTTTTCTCACTACAGCTCACCGTTACTGGCAGCAGGGGGACTAAAGGGTCAAAGGTACAGCAGAGAATTGCTTCTTTAGAAAAAAAAACAATAATAATAACTAGAAAAGCACTTGGAGAGCGCAGACCTCCGCCAAGCATATTGTGATTAACATCCAATATAACTTCAAAGTGATCCAGAATCCAGGATCTCTTCCAGATCTCCATGAAAATGTTATCATTTGTTCCTTGTGACACCCCAACATATCTTGAGAATTGAATCAAAATCCATCGATAACTTTCTGATTAATGTTGCTAACAGACAACCAAACAAACAAACTCCAGCGAAAACATAACCTCCTTGGCGGAGGTAATTAAATAATGAAGTAAACAAAGTCTACAGATATACGTAAACATATTGGACCCTGGTGTCCACCCAGCGGCATGGAAACTAACAAACAGCACCCCTACTGGAAGAACACATCCCACAGATTCCAGTCATACCAGTTTAATGTCGCTGTGACCAAGATTCACTCAACCAGAGTAAAAAGAAGACTGAATTTATGCTTCACGTTTGAAAAACATCATTACATTTTCTGTCTTACATTTGCTGTTTTGCTTCAAAAACTTTAACCCACTGACATAAAACTGCATTCAGTAAAGCGACTACGTTTCCCACGGTGCTTTGGGAGTAGTTAGGCGGACAAAATCACCATTTTCTGCCCGGCAACATCAGTTTGATTGGACAAAAACAGATGTCAGTCATTCAGCGTCACAAACATTTCCTGCTTTGTCTGTGCTGATTAGTCACATTTATGTAAACATGATGACATCAGCGTGATTCTATCGTATCACATGATTAGAAAGAGGGGTCGGTCATTCCGATCGGCCAATCATAGCCAAAGTTACGTGCCCACTGCATACGATTACGTAGTAGTCAGTGGCGCGGCGTCTGCTTTGTAATTTTTATTTAAAAACCAGAATCCAGGATTTCTTCCGGATCTCCACCAAGATTTCATCATTTGTTCCTCGTGACACCCCCAACATATCCCGAAGATTTAATAAAAATCCATCCATAACTTTTTGAGTAAAGTTGCTAACAGACAAACTGGAATGAAAACATAACCTTCTTGGCGGAGGTAATAACAACACTAGTTGTTTGGTAAAGTGCTGTTTACAACCGATCTGAACTGACGACTTCCCATGACGGAAATGTTTTCTTTGTTTTTCTGTCAGAGATGATTTACTGAGCGGAGCGATTCCCATGATGGCTGAAGAACCGTTTAAATGAAAAAGTGTTAGAAGTTCCTTTAAATTAAAGGATTTAAGGTCATTAAAGCAGGATCGAACCTTTTCTACCCTTCTCACATCACCAGAGAACAAAAATCATAAAATGATAAAAACATCACCGGTTAACCTTTTCTTCATCAAATCTTTCAATCGGCGCGTCTTAATCCAAACTACCGAAGATGTAATTATTCATGTGAACCCTTTAAATGCCTGTTTGATCATGTCATCTTTTTTATGAGACAAAAAAAGTAGTTATTTTCCATTAGCTATATGTTTGAAATATTTATAAATATTTGCAAAATCTCCATCCTGCCAACACGTATCATGTGGAAAACCAAACTGGAATTTAAAGGCCTACCATAATAGGAATAATTTACATTTTTATTGGTTGATGAGGAATGACGTGAACTAAGCGACTGAGCTCCGGCTTGCTCCTGTGCTGCTGTTCTCCGCGCCTCCGTGCTGTCCTTTTGTCCAGCCACCTCTAGCTGTTGCTAGAACTTGTTCACACATCGCATGCAGGGGTGTTTCCTCCTTCTCCTCCAGTTGCCACTGAGGCATCCACATCTTCCTCATGGAGCTTGTTTCATCTTGGTTAGTGGCCCTGATGCTCAGGATCCTTTGCCTCCCTCTTTGTGCTTCACGCCTCTGGACACAGGATGTGAAGTGGATCCTCCATGCATGTTGAGCAACTTTTGTTTTTAATGTCTGTAGTCTGAACTCTTTCTCTATGTGTGTGTGTGTGCGTGTTTATATGCTCTAACTTGATGCATCCAACCATTTTCTGCAGGGCACACCCTGGTGGGTCGGCTAATCCATCAGGGAGAATCAACAATCACTCCGGTTTCCAATCAGCCTGTGTGGAAACTCCACACAGAGGGACCAGATTAGAGCAGGAAACTCTGCAGCGAGGGGACAGAACCATCCACCAGACCATATCTCTGCTTCTTTACCTCGTTGGAAAACATTCTGCTGCTTTTATTTTTGTTTTCTTTTAACACGGGGGTGCCCAAAGTGGGACTCGTGGGCCAAAATCCGCCCACCAGCACTTTGTTTTTGCCCCGCTAGTGGTTGTTTATATCAAAACCCCACAGAGCTTGATGAAAAGACAATAACAAGTGTCATGAACCTAGATAAGACCAGACTCAGAGGGACCCTGACTGACTCACCTCAATGGCATTCTCACCTTGTCAGTGAGCCAGGTGCAACCCAACATGGAGAGACTGGAGATGTCCACAGACCAACTTCATGTGTCCCACTAAGTATCGGCACCTTGCCTTGTTCCACACACTGTTTCTCCTTGCCGACATGTTGCAGTTAAGCGGCTCTAATTATTGTTTCTTGCCCCTTTAACTGTGGCTTTTTGTTCTTTTGCCATATTGTTTTTTTATGCAACATTTTATTTGCCCAAAAAGGAAAAATACACTGTATTAGCTATTGAACAATAACTAAAATAACTTCATACATTTACTTGTGTTTCATCCTTAAAGGTAGAGGATGTAGGACTTTCAATATTTTCAAAATAAATTAACTAAAAAAATAACTACAATCATAATTAGATAGTTTTTTTAAACATGTAGGTTCCAGTCTGTCCATATTTGATGAGTTATTAAATTACTAATTTAATTAATGACAAAGACCCTTCTTGAATGTTTTCTGACCAGTAAAAAAAAAGTACTTTTTTTCCACCAGTAGGGGGAGTATAAGCCCATTTACTGCAGAGCGGCTCTGAGCTACAGCTCACAAGCCATTCCTGCCCTCATTGGAGCTGGCAAGGAGGAGGGGTGAGGGGAGAGTTTTGCTCATTACTGCCAACCTGTGGTCATTTGTGGAGGTAGCAGTTTTGTGGTTTTGCTCATGACCTGGTGTTTACCACCTGGTGGTGGAAAAAATCGCCTTGAAATCTTACATACTCTGCCTTTAAAGCTGAAGCGTTTGGCCCGTGGCTCACTGCATCCCTTTCAGTTTGGCCCTTGGAGGCCAAAAGTTTGGGCACCCCTGTTTTAACACATTCAACTGCATCGTCCCTCTAAATCAGGCGTCTCCAACTCGAGAGCCCTCATCCTGCCCGTTTTATTGTTTCCCTGCTGAAACACACCTGAACCAAATCAACGGCTCATTAACAGGCAGGTGCAGAAGATGACAACAAGTTGTTGTAGAGCCTTTTCATCTGAATCAAGTGTTGTACCGGGAAAACACTAAAACCTGCAGGATGATGAGAGTTGGAGACTCCTGCTCTAAACCTTCATCTGTTTTACTGCCTCTAGGTTTTCCACCAACACACACACACCTTCATCATTTTCATGTTAATTTCAGGGCTTTTTCATCATGTCACAGATGGAAAGATGCTGGTTACTGGAGGTTACAGTTCATGCTCATGTATGACTCTGTCAGGCATGAAAACATCTCGGAAAAGTTCAGGAGTTTTCATGTCAACGTTTAGAGAAGTCAGAAAAAATGTGGTGATCAGGAGAAAAAATGTTTGGATAATCATATTTTCTCTGTCAGGGTGTCTCATGCAGCAGCTAAATTGGGAATTTAGTACATTTAGTAGATTTTTTTGTTGAACTTGCAGAATATTTGTGTGAAGATCTGAGGTTTTGTTGACGCTTTTGGTTAAGATGCCGTTAACTTGCATGCCGCTGATATTCTAAACACCACTGCCCATTCTTGGTGTGTTGGAAGCATTTTTTCTTGGAAGTAACTGAAATTAAATTTTTTGGCATTACCTGGAAAAAAAATAAAAAAATAAAATATTTTTTTAAAAAAATAAATAAAAAAAAAAAAGTAATAATAATAATTATAGAAAATGAAACACAACACCCTCAGCAGAGTATCAGGTTCTTCACACAGACACAATATTCCAGGTCTCATGCAGTTACTGCTAACTGTGAGATATCAGACAGGTCAACCGTTAAATGCACGCCTGGAAACTTGCTGGTATATTTATTAATGAGGAAAATAAAGTTATTTTTGGTGGATTATGTTCACGGTTGGGACAACTTCATAATGAAATAACACGTAAGGCTTAAAAAAGGTCAGAATCATCATAAATAAGAAAGGTAAAGTGTTTTTTTTATTCACCGCTGTAACAAAGCAACGACACGTTTCTTTTGTTAAGATCAAGCCAGATTCTGATTTTAATGTGGCGTGAGCTATAAATTCATGATTCATATTTATTGATCCGCAGATTAATCTTTGCATTCACTCATTCATTTTCACAGCCCTGATTAAAAATCCCACATTTATTTGATACTTAATCTTCATCTTCTGCCGCTTATCCGGGGTCGGGTCGCGGGGGTAGCAGCCTAAGCAGGGAAGCCCAGACTTCCCTCTCCCCAGCCACATTTGCCAACTCTGCGGGGGGGATCCCGAGGCGTTCCCAGGCCAGCCGAGAGATATAATCCCTCCAGCGTGTCCTGGGTCTTCCCCGGGGTCTCCTCCCAGAGGGACGTGCCTGGAACACCTCACCAGGGAGGTCCAGGAGGCATCCTGACCAGATGCCTGAGCCACCTCAACTGGTTCCTCTCGATGCGGAGGAGCAGCGGCTCTACTCTGTTCTCCTCCCGGATGACTGAGCTCCTCACCCTATCTCTAAGGGAGAGCCCGGCCACCCTGCGGAGGAAACTCATTTCAGCCGCCTGTATACAAGATCTCGTTCTTTCGGTCACGACCCACAGCTCATGACCATAGGTGAGGGTAGGAACGTAGATCGAATGGTAAATCTATATACGTTCTTCACCGCGACAGACCGGCGCAGATACATTTATTTGATACATATAGGCGATATTTAATTTTACAGTGACCCGGCGAGGCAACCCTGAGATTTTCTTGGGACCTCCATGGGGATCAGAGTCCCCCAGTTTGGGAAGGCTGGTTTAATCTGACTCCCGGTAACTTCTGTGCAAATAAAACTTCTCCTCATCCTCATCCATAAAGCTTTGGGAAAAATCAGAAATCAAGTATGACGACAAATCAATAAGTTTCCTTGTGTGGCTGAAATATTACCTGCACATGTTGATCAGTTCAGCAGATTGAAGAGAAAATACTTCATTTTGTGAGACTTACAGTAAATCTTCTGCGAAACGACGACCTAGATGTTCCATCCAGTAAAATCCTACATGCATAACTTGGAACTGTTGTCATAGTTCTGGTTTCCTGTTTTATTTAGTAGTTTTTTTCCCCCTTGTGTATTTAGTTTAGTTTTAGTTTATCTTCTCTTTCATGTGAATCAGTATGTCTGGTTACAGTTAATGCAATCCACCCATGTCTTGGTGTTTTACGTGTGTATGCTGTTGTTTTCTGTTTTCATTTGCTTGTTCGTTGTGTTTGTTTATTGCTTTTCCACGAGGTCTGTTCAGCTCCTTAAATATTCTTCTCGGCACCTCCTCTGCTTTCCTGCCTCCCCTCTCTGCAACTGGGTCCACATGTCCACGTCTCCTAACAGGAACAGTATGGATCAGATACACCATATGAGCCACAGAGACGTCGAAGATCATCTGTTCAAACCAAACATTTAGTTTTTCTTCATGTCTGGAACAAACCAGAAGAAAAGCTGGAGTGTGAATGTGTTTTTGGACACAGTAATATCAGACACGCTGGTCTGGAATAATGAGGATTATTAAGGCTTAAAAAGCCAAAGCTTTATGATCGCACGGCACAAAGGTTTCTTTTCTCCTCTTGGAACAAAAGAATTCAGGGCCTCAGCTTCACCAAGAACCGCCAATATGCAGAAAGTCTCGACACCATAATTTAATTTTTTCTTGTCTTTGTGTTTTTTGTTTTTCTCTTTAATGGACCACAAATGGAAAAATAAAGCAAATGCGACTCTATTTGTCTGCAGTTATCAGGTTTGATAGAGGAGCTTGGCTTCCAGCCCAGCTTGGCAGCTAAATGACTCAGTCAGAACATCCAATACGACGATGCTGCATTACATCCTGTCACACAAAACAAGCAGAGCAACACTTGTTGCTTTAGCTGGATGTCTTTTGTGGCATGTTTGTGAAAATGCCCGACAGTGTCCGATAAACTCTGGTTTCTGACACCTAAAGACAGGACGGTGACGGTCCAGACAGGAGGCCACATCATGAAACAGCAGAGAGATGAGGAAAAGGGGATGAGAGGCACTTTCTCTGAGTCTGTTTGATTTTATTTGGATCCCTTGCTGGGAAGAAAGACACCAGTTAAACAGGATTTTATTTGTTTGTAGCCAGATAGGAAGAAACATCTCCTGCCTGTGTCGGTTCGGTTTTACAGATTTTTAGCTGCTTTAATGATGATAATAATAATCTGCCTAACATAAATATCCCTGTTTAACATCTGTCTTGTGTTTTAATTTCTTAGTATTTTAGATGATTAACCAAACACATCAGATGTTCATTTATTTATTTTTTTAATATTTAAAAAAAATGATAAAAAAAAATTTTCTACAAAAAAAAAGATGTTCATTCATTTAGTTTTTTTATATACATTTTATTTTCATTTTAACTAAAAAATTGTGTTTTATTTATTTTAATTTTTCAATTCATAAAATAATAATAATTATGAATAATCATTTTTTGTATAAAAAATATATATTCATTCATTTTTATTATTTTTATTCTTTAAAATCAATTAATACGTTTTATTTATTCTTTTTTTTTTTCTTAATAAAAAGATGTGCATTTATTTATTTCCACGTATACGTCTGGAAGAAAAATGACCCAGCTTTGCCGTTTAGTTGAACATCTGCTCAGAGCCAAACTAATACCATCCATGCTCATTATGAACTACTCAGCGTATAACATCCATCCAGTGGAAGAAAAGGCTCAAGCAGAAATAAGTAAAAGCCGAGAGGCAGCGGCTGCCTGCAGCATCTCATGAAAATAAGAGGAGATGCAACACGATTTGCTTTGTAACCCCAATCTCTGGGTCAGCCTTGACCCTGCCTTTTCAATCTTGTTTCTTATTTTCTTTAATCGAGGAGCAGACTGTTTGAACCAAACCTGAACAATATTCAGCTGTAACTTAGCAGAAAAAGTCAGTAAACTGGTGTTTGGTGGATTATTTCTTTGTAACGAAGCTTCCTGGTCATAAATCTGATGCCTGTTTGTTTAATTGGAGCCACGTTTGTAAAGAAAATGCAGTTGTGGGATGAGCAGCAGAGCTGAACATGTGTGGCTGTGTTCATGAAACTTTAGCTGTTTAGTCTTGTTTGGTGTCATTAATGACTGGATGATGGAAGCCTGAAGAAAAACCACACGTTGGCAAATTAAAGGTTCCTCGGGATCGTGTGGAAGATGCATAACATCCTGGTACCTCGTCTTCCTGCGCGTCACCAGTCTGCTGACTGCTGTGGGATGGCAGCATCTGGCACCAGTACACACTCAAACATAGAGGTACCAGCTTGTACCTAAAAAGGTACAAATGCTTGTCGCTGGGGGTGTACTCTTTTGAGAGGCATTTCTGTACCCTTCAGTTCTGGTCTATTTTTGTACCTTATCAAGTTCAACCTCACCTTATCAAGTTATGTTTTTTTATGTTTTCACAGCATTAGGCCTGGTCCATTCCACTTAGCAATGTTATCTTATCTTTAATCTAGAAATAATCTTCAAAAACTCAAAACACTAACATTGTGGGCTACAGCAAGTGTTGTGCGTCTAAACCGGTCTTAATACATTTCTTTTGAGGCGACATTTCTAAAAAATTTTTAAATAAAATCATCAAATATAAGTTGTAATATGTGGTGAAGTCATAGGAGGGTATACTGATTGCTGAAGAAAAGCTGGTAAAAGTCCCAGTGTGCACTATACGCTGTAAAAAATAGTCCCGGTGGGCAAAAGGATAGAATTTAAAAGTGCCGGTACTGTGTACCGCTGCGTACCGGCCCACCTAAAGCACTGCTGCTAACAATAGCTTTTGTCACGACAAACATTTTTCAATGCTGCAGGTACCCTTATGGTTAAAATGGTACAAATTTGTACTTTATGTCACTTTGAACCCTTTTTCATACTCTGAAGGTGTGCTTCTGGTCTCTTAAAGTCCAGTATTGTACTTTTGAGAGAACATTTCTTTAAAATGTACCTATAGGTACAGAAATGTCCCCATCTTGTACCTCTATTTTTGAGAGTGTATGGCTGTGTTGGTAACTCTGGTACCAGCAGCAGCTTAAGTTGAACACCTCGTGTGTTCAATGAGGTTCAGGTCATCCTGGGGTCCCTGAACCCCCCAAAGAGGTCGCTCTAAGAGCCAGTGTGATTAAGCTGAAGGCTGTGTCAACACACAGAGACGAGCTGAAATTTATTTCATCATTTGACTCTTAGACTTGCATGAAACCAGCGTTCCAGGGACCTTTAGGAAATGGGGGTCACCATATCTGTTGTACTAAGATTACAAAAGCTACTCATTAGGCCCTAGCTTGTGCATGCAGTCACTTTCATCCATGTGCAGTCTGGTCAGTGATGTGCATGAGCTGGTAGTGGAGAGTGACTCATGTCTGTCCTGGAAACCTTGATTTTTCCTGCTTTACTTCATTTATAAGACAAGTCTGAGAAATTCCACCTTATGTGGTGATTCCTGTTCCCTGGTGACTGTGGTCTGCTTCTGGCAAGTGGAGGAACACCCGGCAATCAACATCACATGTATTTAAGACCAGTCCAGCCAGATTGTTGATAGACTTGCAGTCACAGCTCTCGGTCCTTGATGATTTACCAAGTATAAATTCTCAGTTTTGTAACCTGCGCTGTATTTCTCCCCACCAGAGATCCTGTTTTTCTGTCCGCCTGCCCGTGTATACCCCTGTCTGTCTGCTTCCCTCCTGCCCGCCTGCCGACCTGCCTTCTCTGCTCCAGGTTTCTGGAATTCTGAAGTGTCCGCTCTTTGGATCCTACCTACGGCTCTGCATAACACCTTACAGATGATTCCTCTTTACTTTGAAAAGAAAAGAAGGAAGGCTTTTTATCTTAACTTTGTTTTTTATCAAAGGAAAGGAGTCAGCAGAAACACATCATTTATGAAGTGGAGCAGTGCAGGAAAGTGTAAAAACAAGCATAGTTTCAACACAGGGCAGCCGGGGAGCCACAAAAAGAGGGTCCTCAGGAAAAATAAGTTGGGAACCCAACCACACAAACTAAACTGTGAGAAAAATTAAGTAAAAATTAGTGAAGAGACCCATCCAAGATGGAGACGTCACCTCATATAGGCAGCGTGATGCTATGAGGTGTCTACCTATGTAATGGCTATAGAAATCAGTCTAAAATCACCAGCAAATGATTTGTGAATTAGCATCCTCCATGATTTCCCAGCATCGTGTGACATCAGGCAGGAAGGACGGCTTGAAAACCTCCAATAAAGTATTGGAAGAGGAGGTATCAAACCCACGGGACATTGCCATCTGGACCGAGGTTTACAACATACTTTTTTTTACCATTTATTACAGTGTTATAGGTGCATTAGGAGCAGACGACAAGTCTCACATTGTCTTCAACAGGGTTTGGGGCAAAGTTTCGTCCATCCATCCATCTTCTGCCGCTTATCCGGGGTCGGGTCGCGGGGGCAGCAGCCTAAGCAGGGAAGCCCAGACTTCCCTCTCCCCAGCACATTTGCCAACTCTGCGGGGGGGATCCCGAGGCGTTCCCAGGCCAGCCGAGAGATATAATCCCTCCAGCGTGTCCTGGGTCTTCCCCAGGGTCTCCTCCCAGAGGGACGTGCCTGGAACACCTCACCAGGGAGGTCCAGGAGGCATCCACACCAGATGCCCTACCTCAACTTGTTCCTTTCGATGCGGAGGAGCAGCATCTCTACTCAGGGGCAAAGTTTCTACCACAAAATTACACAAAAGGTCCCAGAAAGTGTGTATCATGTATGTACCATTCATGAGACGTTTGGGTTTCCAGAAAGGCCGTTAAGTTTGTCTACAGATGCAGCATATGGTGTTTCTGTGCTGCTTGTACAGTTGTTGCCTTTTCTATCTCCTCTCCTCTGTTTCTTCTGTTTCCCCCTGTCAGGTCCAGAACAGTAATTAAGTATCATGAGGAGCCTTTTATCCTCCATTAAGCTCCTCTTGGCAAAACAAATTTGTTGAGAACAACATGGCAGCCAGACCACCTTTCTGCTGTCACGATGCCAAACAATAAAAAAAAAAAAAAACAACACCGGTGAGCAAAACTTTTAACTCCCCCCACACTTCAGGGTGATGCCATGCTGCTTCTCCTCCTGATTTTTTTAGCTACACTTTTGACTGTTTTCAACAAAAATAAGTAGCTGAACCATCACAGTGAGAGCTGATTGGGTTGGTCCAAGGGCTGCGTTCATCTGCTTCCATTGTTTCCTCTTGCAAACACCTGAACTGCCAGAGAGGGGGGGGGTTGACGGGGATGAACCGGCAGCTGCGTCATGCTGCTGATTGCATGAGTGCACTGTGAATACTCTGTTGATCATAATTACTGAGGGTTGGAGAGAAATGACCACTGCAAGAAGCAGATGGGTGTGTATCCACACACACCTTCCATCTCTCACACTCATTCAGAGCCGCCCTCTTGAATAGCTGCAGAATGAAGTTCAGCTCCTTTCTTTTGGGAGGGGAGCTAATTAGCCCCATTTTCACAGGAAGTTTGGCTTGTGGGCTGCAGATTAACCACAAAAACCAGCGTGAACAAATACGAGTCCTGACACAAAGGAAGCTCCAGGCAGCTGGATTAACTTCAGTACAATTCAGTCTAATTATTCATATTTACAGTTTTATGATGTGAAGTTGGGGAAATGAGGCTACAGGCCTTTGCAGAAGCGGAAAACACCGCATGGGCTCGGGTGCACGTTGGAAAATCACCGCATCCACAACTCAAGCACATCAAGAGATGATGAAGATGAAGATGATGTGCCAAACGTCCTCTGCTCTGACAAATCAGATTTCACCTTCTTGTTGGCTGTGCATGCTGGAAATGAGGGAAGAAAATAGTTTAAGAAGCGGCGTTCATGATGAGAATTAATGCACATAAGACGAGGAACTTCCATATCTGCGACGGCGGGATTAACGCTGAAAGCACGAACAGCGTTTTGGTCGTTCTGGGAGGCTGCGGCGTCTTTCAGCAGGACAGTCCTTATCTGCATGTTGAGGTGGAGAATATGACAGAGGAGGATTCAAACAGCAGCAAGTCCAACAAATGAAGAAATCTGCAGGTTGGACACTTTGTGTGTGTCTAAAGGCCCACTTTTGTTCTTTGGCTTTTAACACTGTGTGAGTTGTGTGGTCCTTTGTGTCTTTTATTTGTTCTAGTCTTCCTTTTAACCATTTTATTGGGTATTTATTTATTTTTAATTGTTTTACCTGTTTTTATTATTTCAACGACATTAATATTTTGTGGGGTTGCACGGTGGCACAGTGGTTAGCACTGTGGCCTCACAGCAAGAAGGTCACTGGTTCAATCCTTGGCTGGGGAGGGGTTTGGTCAGTGGCCTTTCTGTGTGGAGTTTGCATGTTCTCCCCGTGCATGCATGCATGTTAGGTTAATTGGTTACTCTAAATTGCCCATTGGAGTGAGCGTGAGTGGTTGTTCGTCTCTCTGTGTGGCCCTGCAATGGACTGGCGAGCTGTCCAGGGTGTATCCTGCCTGTCACCCAAAGCCAGCTGGGATAGGCTCCAGCTTCCCCACAACCCTGAATTGGATTAAGCAGTTTAGAAAATGAATGAATGATATTTTGTTATTTTTATATTGTGATATTCAACTTTGTGCAGCACTTTGGCGACATTCTGATTTTAAAATGTGCTTTATAAATAAAGTGGGTTGGATTGTGTGTGTGTGTGTGTTTTTTAAAAAAAATATTCAATCATTAAAAGATCCAGATAAAGTTGTAAAAGCTCTTATTCTTATCTCCACTCTACCTGCTTGTGTTTAGTCTTTATTTTTATTATCCTCACCAACAGCGACTTCAGCTACTTTCATAAAGCTTCAACAAGCTTTTGCTCCTTTTGGTTTGTGTGCCTCAAACTTCATCTTGGACCTTAAAACAACCTAAAAATATTCATTTCGAGTAAAAATGCTGCTTGTGTGTTTTTCCCATGTGAGCGCTTCTTTCCCATTGTGCTATCAGCCTCTTCGTTGAGAGGGCATACGTCTTCATTATCATATCTGACTGGCCTGCTAACACGCAGGTGGAGGAAGCATCCGTCACCGGGAGCAGGAGAGAATGGGATGGATGAGCAGAGGAGTATTGATCTAACCCGGAGGGAACTGACCTGCGGTCATGCTAAGGATTGGGTTGACGCTTCACACACCGCCCGGTGTCAGCCGAAGTGCTCAGGTCAGGCAGACGTACGGCCGTCTACGAGAGACTGAGGCTAGCAATATGGGGAGCTGGCAGGCAATCGAAAGGCTTCCAGGTGAGGCTTGCAGGGTCGCGTTTCCGATACAAAGACACATTAGTTTCTCTGCCAATCACATTGATCGGAGGCAAAACAAAGAGGCTGATTAGTGAGTTGTGTTAAAGATGAGGAAAAATGAGCAAGCTGCTGAAAAGTGAAGCAGAAATGTTTCCTGCAGCTCTCGTAGATCCAGCGAAAGAGAAAGTTCCCTCTAGACAAACCAAAGAACAATGGTAAGGGAGAAGGTCTTAAAGGTCCCGTATGGTGCAAAATTCACTTTCTAACAGCCACATGTGTCTCTATATCCAGTGTGTGAGAGCATTTAGTCCCTGCTCTCGCTTGCTCCACTTTCCAGCGAATGTTTGCTCAAACAGGTGAGTTGGAGATCTTTTCCTTTGTGACCTCATGAGGGAGAATTACCACTCCTACCCGGTATGGGATACTGTGGACAACTGCCGCACGGCGAGCTGAGCAAGCCGTTTAGAATCACCGAGCAGGAACCAGTGAAAGCCACATCCTCCACCTGAGTGGGGCGTGGAGTGGGTGTGGACAGGCACAGGTTCACACCCAGAGTTCATGACTTTTAGAACGGCTGAAATTAAGGAGCAGGGCTGAATTTTGGGTAAAACGATGTCTAGTAGAACTCTGACACCCAGATGAAGTTGTTGAAAAATGAATATCATGGGACCTTTACGTCGTCTCAATTGTCCACCGTGATACTCTGAGATATACATCCGAATGCTGACTTTAGAGCTCATCATGTAAACTAAACCCGTTTCTAGGTTTCTCAAGATCCTTTCAATGGATACATGGAAACTGTTGGGCCTGGCGGGATGTGATATTTTTCCTCAGGTTGACTGATTGGCTGCAGCTGTTCCTTGTTCCAGCCTGGCTGATGAGACTGAGGACTGCTCTCCAGCCATTGCCAGTTCGTCTGCTTGCCAGCGGTATTGTATGGCCAACCAGCTTTTGGTGTTAGTAAACTAAATAAAAGAATCTAAAGAAACCCCCTGTCTTGTTTTCCAGTCTTCAGCCTGCCTCCTGCCTTCCAGTTTTCTGTCAGTCCATCACGGCCCCAACCAGCGACCAAAATAAAGGAACCGGGTTGAGAAGCAAGTGTGTGCCTGACTTCTTGGAGGCTCTTTCCTTCACTATTCCTTAACAGAAACAGTCAATGTTTCCACATGAAAACTTCATGTTGGATTGCTTCAGGAAGACAGAGAAAAGCAAGACTGGAGGGAATATAAACCTATTATTATTATTATCATTATTAGGGGCATGTCCCTGAAGACATGAAACAGAGACTTTGACCTACACTGCTTGTTAACAGAAATATCTAATCAGGCAATCAAACAGCAGCAACTCAATGATTTTAGTCACGTAGACATGGTGAAGATGACTTGTTGAAGTTGAAACTGAGCATCAGAATGAGGAAGAAAGGAGGTTTGAATGCCAGACAGGTCAGAGGAGACTGGTCAGACTGGTTGGAGATGATGGAAAGACAACAGGAAGTCCAGTAAGCACTGGTTCCATCTAAGATCTGCAGAACATCATCTCTGAACACACAACCTGTCCAGCCTGGAAGCAGATGGTCTCCAGCAGCAGAAGACCGCAGCGGGTTCCCTCCTGTCAGTAAGAACAGGAAACTGAGGCTACAATTCACACAGACTCACCAGAACTGGACAATAGAAGATGGAGAAACTGGTCTGATGAGTCTCCAGTTCAGCTCCACATTCACATGGTAGGATCAGAATCTGCTGGAAACATCATGACAACATGGATCCATCCTGCCGTCAGGATCAAGGCTTCAGGCTGCTGCTGCTGGAATGGTGGGGGGAGGTTTTCTGGTCCCACTTTGGTCCCCTTAGTACCAGTATGACATGGTTTAACCAGCACAGCCTACCTGAGTCCTGCTGCTGACCATGTCCATCCCTTTCTGAGCACAGTGTAGCATCTTCTGATGGAAACTTCCAGCAGGATGATGCACCATGTCACAAAGCTCACATCATCTCCACCATGACGATGAGTTCACTGTCCTCCAACGGCTCCACAGTCACCTGATCTACATCCAGCAGAGCAGCTTTGGGATGTGGTGGAACGGGAGATTCTCATCATGATGGGGTGGAACCGTTTGATGCTTCATGTCAACATGGAGGAAAACGTCTGAGGAATGTTTCCAACATGTTGTTGAATCTGTGTCACCAAGAATAAATGCAGTTCTGGAGGAAAAAAGGGTCCAACCCAGTACTAGAAGGTGTTACATGATGAAAGTAAAAACTACCGATTGCATGGTACATTATTGTACTCTGTCTGATGGATGACTGTAAATCTTTCTTATTAATATTTTCCCAACTTCTGCCTCTTTTCAATAAATGCACTTCACGGAGATGTTCTATCTTCTCAACTGCATCTTAAAGGCACTTCACAGGGATGAAGTGCATTTGAGGGACTGGAAGATCTTTCATGCCTCTGAAGGAAAATCATGTGAAATGCTTTTACAAGTGAAGTGGAACCAGGGAAACATGTTTATCCTTCTTTAGATCGCTCTTTTAGATCCTTGCTGGAAGATGAAAATTCACAACAAACGTTGTGACTAAAGAGGGTAAAAATACATGTTTATGTGACAAAATCCACTTTTGTGTTAAACCTCTTCAGTTAGCAAGCTTTGTGCTTCAGTGAGCCCTCTTCTTGGTCTGCCAGCCGGCTCTGCTGCTCAGCTGCCATCCGTCTGCCATCCCATCTCCATCCATTCTCCACCCAGCTTGTCTGATCGCACTCTACTGCCACTTCCAAGCCAACACTCCACCTTCAAGTCACCCTCCTCCCTCTGCTGCAAAGTCTGTCATGTGTTGCAAACTTTCTTATTGTGGCAGGATGATAAGTATGTTGACTTGTTGTTTATTGACAAAACAGTGAAGTAGTAGAGCATGAAAACTCAGTTAGCATGTTGTGGGAATTCTGATGTGGAAAGTCCAGAAGTTAATTTGTTCACATGAATTTTACTGCTGGATTCGGCTGCTTGAGCCGTGCCCTGCAGATCCAGACCATTCCTCACCGCCCACATTCACATGGACGTTTTAATTCCTCTCTAATTCCAAAGTAAGTGGCTGATTTTATATGCATTTTAAATCAGAACTGATTAATTCCTCCATCATGTAAACCTTCATTCTTTTCCAAGTTAATTCCCATCGTTCTGCACATGCAGTACCGTCACAATGATTCACATGTTCTTCACATTGTTTCGCCTCCCATGTTCATGTCCAAGTATGATGTTTGTGTGGAGCCGGTGCTCTAAAATTATAATCAAAACAATAAATAAACTGGTACTTATTATGTAGTTTTCCATGTTACGACTTAAAAGGCGTCAAGGAAGTCGTCACAAGGATTTCCAAGTAGAAAAAACTCTCTAAAATGACACGTTTTTCGCCGCCATGGAAACCAAACGGAGAGCGTGCTGGAACTCAAACTCAAACTCAAACATGCGTTTAGGTGATAAAAAACCGTTCACATGTCTGATGAGGATTCAACACTCTAACACTGTAGAAAGCTGAGAAAACTCCAAATACCAGAATAGCACCACTTTAAACTTTCCAGGACCTGCTGGATTACAGCTTCGTCAGCAGCTTCTCTGAAACGCTGAACTTTCTCATGTGGTGCAGAAAGTTCCTACAGAGCTAAACCGGATGGTGAGTGCATTAAATCTACTGTCCTTTCATCTGGTTTTTAGTTTGTTTGTTTTTTTGTTAGTTTTAATTTGCTAAACCAGAATAAAACTTAGAGAACAAGCCTTTATCTTATTTCCAGCCTGTGCTACGTGAGCGGAAGTTCTCTCGGCTTCGTGTTCGCTGTGGCGACCTGCTGAGGGAGAGGGTCCTCATTGTTGGGTGAGGACAGAAAAGGCCAGTAAAATCTGCCTCCTCGCCCAACAGGAGCATGGAGTGGGTGTGGACAGAAACCACTCATGGACATTTATAGGTCCAGACACAAAAACAGTCTGTTCTTGGTAGAGTTCACTTTGAAAACACTTTTTTCACTTTTTTTTTTTTTTACCTCTGACACCCAGATAACCCTGAAAAGTTCATTATGGGACCTTTAATCTTCTGCTATATTAACGTTTTATTCATTGTAGAAATAAATGTTTATGTTTATTTAATGAGGTCTGGAAAGATGTTGTGAGAGTCCATTTCCAACATTTTAAGAGGAAACCAGTTATCCTGGTGTGGTGCAGACTTGTTACCATGGTAACTCAGCTGGGACATATTTAAGACACAGACCTATCAGCCAAATCTGAGCCAGATTTATCAAAATAAGCAAAACTTTCCCTTCATGGAGCTCATATATTTACTTTTTTTATTGCTGTAAGACACCAGGAGTCAGTAAAAGTGTAAAAACAAGAAGTTTGTTTTCAATCTGCAAAGTAAAAGTAACAGCAGACAGCATGATGTGTAGGTGCATCTGGTTGGGGAAGGAGTTTAACTTTAATTGATTCAATTTATCTTTAATCCATCAGTGAAGAAGCTGACCTTTGAGTCTGCTGTAGATAATCATCACTTTACTTTTCTGCCACTATCCATCATGAGTGTGTTTGCTTTGCATTAGCCGACTTGTCTTACAGTACGACTCGAGAGGAGCGGAACAAACAGAAAAACAAACAGAGCAGTAAATATGTTTTCTGTCACAAAGTAATTACCTGACATTGCAGTGATAAAGAGAGGGAGATGTGGGGTAAGATAAGGATCGGTGAGGGTATATTGGGTGCGGATGCTGCTTCGGTAAAACTAAGGACGGATTGAGATTGGAGCTTATCTGGGCGGCTTACCTTCTTGTATCTGGGGACAGGAAGCTGATTTTCCAACAAACACAAAGCACCGACATAGAGAGGTGATGAGAGCATGCAAAAGAATAAGGTGGAGGGGCGAAAAAGAAAAAGAAACAAGATGTGAAAATAAAATTGAAACAGTTAAATTAACATGCAAATGAAACAACAGAGTCATAAAACAGAGTGTGAGCAGTGTGTGTTCTTTGACAAACAGTTCAGTTTGTGCCGCAGCTGAACGGCTTTCAGTGGAAAAAACTAATCAGGCTCAATCAGTATTTGAATGTTGATATAATAAACCTCACCACACACTGAATATTTTTATTTGTTTACAACTGGCTCTGAATAAGACGAGGTTTGAAACGGCAACGAGCCCACGCGGCTGCATTTCAGCAGCGGCGTGAAGGACGGTGAGGATGATCACTGACAAACATAAAGGCAGAAGAAAAAACATCAAATATCAGTTGAAGCCATTTGTTTACGCTTGCACAGCTCCTAAAGCAGAAAAAGGAAAACGTGTGAAAACAATGCAGGAGATTAAAACCCATCATCTAAGTGGGCTTTTGTGTGCAGATGACGTTTAGATGTTCACTAGGCTAAGATGTTGGGCCAGTTGTTGCTGCTGTCCTCACAAAGCGCACGAGGATGCTGCAACTTCAAGGGCTCATGCGGTTGTGTTGCAGTGATAAGCCGTTTCCAGTTGGCAGTAAAGAGGAGCGCCTCATTGTTGGGTCTTAGTCTAACATCCTCCATCGCTTTGGATGATTGTGGAGGAGTTTTCTTAGCTGCCTCTCATTCTCCGGGGAATCTGTGCTTTAGTTGCTTTGTTTTGTCGTCTGATTCACCAGGTGTGAACCGCTGGTAACTGATTGGATGTTTACTCCGACGAGCGTCCTCCTCCCCGCCATGCTTTCTGTGCACTTTCACCATTTGGCTCTGCAACGCTCTATTAACTGCAAGCTTTGACAAAGATTTTAATAGTGGGTTTGTAAGTGGTGCTCAGCCTCGGCGGGGAGCGTGTCTGCAACATTTGAAAGGTTATCTTTTGTTCTGCGTGTTTTCTCTTCAGTTCCACCAGCAGCTCCCGCTTGGCTCCAGTTTGTGTGGCGTCGGTGCTGCATCCAACGACGTCCGAGCAGATGGAGGCGAAGCTGCAACCAGATCGCTCTTTGGTTCGGACGCAGAGCGGTGGAGACTGATCTGACAACACGAGCCTAAGCTTTGACATCATAGCTTTTTTTTCCCTTTTGTTCCACCCAGCAAGACTTTCACACACATTGTGTGTGACATGCTGAGTGGAAATATGAAGCCAATAATGCAGGAAAATTACAGTTTAATGTTTTTACTACTGGCGGTTTTAATGATATACTTCTGACTTGTAAGTTAGAATGAGTAAAACATTGATGAAATGGGTGTTTCTCAGTTCCTGAAAATGTGTCCTCCTCCATCACCAAACTCTTCCAGTCTCAAAGTGTGTTTGATTGAATCTACATAGATAATATTTCAGTCCAACTGAGCAGTGAACTATTACAATCTGTATCTCAGAAACTACGAAACAGAAGCTAACTTCAGCTTTGTTTCCCGTCATTCTCCTCATCTCATGTTTTCTGAAACAAATAAGTTATTATAATTAATTTATTTAAAGCAGATAAAGCAAGTGCAGGTATTTCTGTTGGCTGGTGTGTTGAGACACACCAGCCAACACTGAGGATGATGCTCCGAACTGGTCGGGAAAAGTCACCCTACCGCAGCGAGACCTGCATTCATAGTCAAATAAAAAGACGCACGCAGTCGAAGCATTTATTTCCTGTATATTTATTCTGACAAATGAGGAAAACTTGTCAGAATTAAGCCACAGGTTCAGAAATGCCAAACAGTGTTTTTCTCCAGCAGTTGTAGTGATGGACCGGATACAAACAGCGAGGGAGACAAAACGTAACCTTCAGCGAACATTCCCGTCGAACGTCACGCTGAAAGTCAGCCGTTACAGCTGGTTTCCACCCACTCCTCCAACACAAACACCCCCATCTGCCTACTGAGGCCACCAGTGTGAGAGTCCCACCGGGCATACAGAGGCCTTCCTGCACTCAGAGGCCGGAGTGTTGCTCGACCAATAGGCGAAGATCTGGATTAAAGGATTTTTCATTCATACTCTTCATTCATAAACATTAATATCTGATGGATCAATCAGCTTCAACTTCAGTCTGATCACGCAGCAGAGGTGATCCCTTCCTGCTCTGACAGCAGCTTGATGCTGCATGAGGATCGAGCTACGTGTGTGTTCTTCTCATAGACTGAATATAAAAAGATGGGCGGAGCCTCCGTGACGTCAGCCGTAGGTTTCTGAAGAGCTGAATTGAAGCTCTGTGGGCGGTTCCTACCATCGCCATCTTGGCAGGGGCATGCGCGTTGTCTCGTCCGGAAAATACATATATGGTCAAAGAGGTGGAGCTGAGAGGGGGGCCGTGAGTGTCATGGTGGATGATTGACATATAGCAAACTCCAAGCTGTCTGTAGCTAAGAGCTAACCAAGCTAACCCGGAGATAACAAGAGCTAACCAGCTAACGGAGGTAAGCGGGCTAAAGCTAAGTCATGTTGTTAACCGGCTAAAAAACCGCGGTTGTTCTACGTTTTTCTGACTTGAAGCAAGAGATCGGGTACCTGTCAATCAAAAGGACACGCCCCTAAATATGCCGAACTTCTAGATTAAATTACTTTGAAACGGGCGAGTTGGAAAAACATTCACTCCCCCACACAGTTGTCATGAAGGTAAACCTGACCTATTAAACCTAAAATGGATTTTTGTACCAGGCTGTAAACATGTTTATTTCTGCTGTGAAGTTGGTCTTTTTAACATGGGAGTCTATGGAGATTTGCTCTGTTTTGCAGCCCCTAGTGGATGAAGGGGGAACTGCAGTTTTATACACTTCCACATAGGCTTCACTTTTTTCCGCCGGAGGCTCCATCCATCTTTCATATACAATCTATGGTTCTTCTTGACGGGGGAGGGGGGAGAGGTTAGTAGCTACAGCTAACAGAGATGAGAAACTTCACGTTCTTTTAATGTTACTTACCAAAAGTCCCGATGCCACCAGAAAAAGACGCCAGACTTGTTGATCCTTGTTTTGTCTTTAAATAGACTCACTAAAGGGTCTGAAACATTGCTGAATATAAGTCAATGCGGCTGAGTTGGTAGCAGAGGTGCCATGTGCATCACTGTAATCTGCGTACCAGGACATTATTCACTGACAAAGGTTCCACAATTAAATGTGTTTTTTTTTAAAAACACGTTTATGTTTCTGTAATTAAATAATAGTAATTAACACGTTAAAGTCCCACCCCTAGTTGTTACGCACATTTCTGTAGCTGTCGCTTCCCTGCAGCGACCTAAAGAGTAAGCTATTAATCACGATTGACTCCACAGAGTTACATACCATCACTACCTAACTATATTATCTGTTTGTTGTATAAGATACTGTACAAGTGTTATCCTTTGTAGATCTGGCAGAGATTTAAGGATTAATGCTTCTTTTGTAATGTTAGTCTGAGTCAGGGGTACAAGGTCCGCAATCCAACAGGTTTCCCATGTAATTCTTCTTCAACACACCTGAATCAGATTAAATGGATGTAACAGCCTGACAAGTTCTGTCAGGTCAGGTTGGAGAAAGGATACATGGAAAACCAGCTGGATTGTGGACCTCGTGGACCCGGGTTAAATAGCCCTGGTCTCGACCAACCCATAGGAAACTACCAATCCAACACTGCACTTCCTGAGCTTTTCTGTGAAGTAGATGTTGGAACTGTATATTCGGCCTCAAAATGTGGCCTATTTTGCATATCCAGGATAACCACAACTAATTGCAGCTGGTAAACTGCAGCTGCAGTTTACCAGCTGTATCTTTCAGCCTTTGCTGCAGCAGACACTGAATAACAAGTCTGTCGTGAAGGAGTTACATTAATCCTTCCCTGGACACTCTCACGTGTGACTTTCTGCTGTTGTCTTTGTCAAAGGATCTGTGGTGCCGTCTAAAATCTTAGGATTCTCCACTTCCACAATAAATATCCTGTCGTCCATGATTGATAAAAACACAGAGGCCCCTGACAGACTGACCTCTAATCCTGTGGCACCAACAATGATTTAATGGTTACAGAGTTCAAAGATCACAAATCTCACTGGGCTTTTATTTTTTATTTTGTGGGATGTTTTACACTGCTACCACGTCCGACTTCCTGTCTGGCTCTGTCTGATTTGTGAAGCTTGACGGGATCTGGACGTGTGCTCCATCAGAAAGAGACTCACCGTGCATGTTCAGCTGAGAGAAATGATGGGGTCAATCTGGGACGCATCTGATGCGTCAAATTAGCTCTGAAAGCTGCAGCACACAGTGGTGGAAGTGGTCCTTAAGCCAGACGAAGACAGCTTCAGAGTGCAGAGTTACAGTGCACTGCTTCTGCAGCGTTAACTACGACCTGAATTTGAGTTGTTGGTAAAGCACTACATTCAGGGACAACTTCTGGCTCCAACACTGCTTCATCCACTGCTTGGCCAATCTTCTTCTCCAAACTTCACTCTGCCTCCTCTTCAGTCACACAATATAGTCACAAAAATCTAAACTTTATATTTCTTTCTCTTTGTACTTTAGGAAACAAAGCAGACTTTCAAGCACTTGAGTTGGTTTAGTTGGTTATTAGTAAGAAACAGACCCTAACCCCAACCCGGACCCCCATCTTACAACAGTAACATGCTGTCAGTAACGTTTCATCCTCAATAACGGTAAAACCGTCTTAATTTTACACGTTAGTTAGATTACAGGCAACTGAAAAAAGTAACGCCGTTAGCGTCACTGTTTATTTAACTTTCTTACTTACATCAATGGATGGAACATAAATCCACCAATAAACTCAAAGTTTAGCGCTTTCTTCAGTTCATCCTCATTAAAGCTGATGAAAATCCAGTCCATCTGTCAATGTCTTGCGCCGTCTTACCATCAAGCTTAAACCTGATGCCTAAACCTAACCATGCATATTTTTAAATAAATCCCCAACCAACGAATGCTGCTAGCATGGTCAAAAGGTCAAACACTTGCTTGGATTTACTCAGATAGTCATGTTTGTGTTAAACTGCTGTTTATTCAGCTCTGGTGGGAAACTGTGTTGGTTTTACAATCAAAGAAGAAATATAAAAATTTCTCTTGGAATTTACAGCTAACATACAACTAGCGATTTCTAAAGGTGATTATCTTTGAACTGCTACGCTAAGTCGAGTTACGCTAACAGCTTTTTGCTCAAACAGACAGAAAATGAATACTGCACTTCACAAATTAGCCAAAATGCTTCTTTGAACTGGTGATGCACAAGCTTGGCAATAGACTCATAAAAAAGAAGTTTAGCTGACCAATCACACTCATAATTGATCATTTGTCAACCAGACTCTTGGCAACGCTTGACAGCGTAAGTATTAACTGTTCAGATAGGAAATCACAATTGATTTTGCTGCGGCTCAGCTACAGCAGCCCTCTTCATCCTCTCTCAGTAGCCTCATGGTTTATTAGACATTTCATCAATATTTAGAAGCAAGCTGTGACAAGTTGAAAAAAAAAAAAAGTATTTCACAGATATTTTTGTAAAACAGGAAAAAAAGATGAATACAAATAGTTCATTATGAAAACACAGACTGAACAAGCCACCTACAAACAGGGATAATGAATACAAAGGAGCCAGAACATCTGTAAGAAAAGCCTCCGTGGTGTGGGCGTTGCAGGCAATGAAAGGCCAGTCTGCCGGCAGACGGGATGAAAGGCAGGACTGGAGCGCTGAATAGGTTTACAGGGTGGGCGGTGCCGGGTAAACAGGTCACCGTCTTGCAACTGAACAATGTCTGAGGATTTTTCTTTCTTTGACAGCAAGACTGTTATGTAACATTATTATTACACTTCCTCAGCCTTAACAGAGATAAAACCCCGTTGAGTGTCACTGGCTCGCCATCATCTCTAAAACCAGCAGCTTTTCACTCTGTCCACACCTCTTTAACCCCCCTGCAGGGGAAGAGTCCGGGTGCCACAGCCCGGCCACCTCCCACCTTTACGGCGGTAACACCCTTCCCTATGGTCTACCTCACATATATACCCCACCCCACCCTCCACCCACATCACCCCAGACCTACAACACCTTCACTGGCTCCTCCTTTTTAAAGTCCTTTTTACTTTGAAGGCTGTTCATCATCTTGCTCCTCATGGAGCCGATTGAGTTCTGAAATCTTTGCTTCTATTTTGTCTTTGCACATAAGGCCTCAGATTATTTTCAAGCTGCTCGGACACCTAGACGAAGCTATTATATTTTAACCATCATGCCTCACAGCTGGCAATCTTGTTTTGTTATTTTCCCTATTTCAGTCTTCACACATTTCTTTGCTGAAACAGCGACATTCAAAACATCTTATCATACCGCAAAGCGAAACGTCACGTCATGCCCCTGATGTAAACATTGTATAGAGTCGGTTTTCCTGCCTCGGGACGCCGCTGGGTAGCATCTTTAAGACTGGATGAGGTCAATGTAGAGAGCATTACAAGAGACCAGTCTTGAACTAAAGAATGAGGCTTCTAGAGATCCTGTCGACTGAAAAAAGCTTTACTTTGGCAGAGAGACGGAGCTGCAAAAACCTCGTTCTAACAACAGAACCAATGTAACTATCAAGCTTAAGCCAAGTGTAGAACGTTTCATTGAGATTTTTAATGTGATTTAATGGAAGCCAGAAAACATTTGACATCGGTGACGTGCCAAACTAAATTCAGTTTTGTTCATATTTAGATGCAAAACATTCGGAGTGTAACAATACAATGAGCCAAAGTTCAAAGATCAATAGAATAACAGTTTACTAAATACAGGTTCAAAGGAAATGACTGTTCAATTATCTGTGATATAGTTTTATATCAACTGATGGATCCTAATCATGACTGAATTTAAGATTTCGGCAAACATTGAATAGCCATCCATGAAATCTATATATGCAAGATTTAAGATTCCTTTATTTATCCCACAGCGGGAAAATTTACGGTGCTACTGTCATGGTTCTGGTCTGCCGCCAAGACTCATGCCTTATTTTGGGCATGCTTCCTGCTGACTGCAATTATCATCAATCAGCTCAATTCACTTCACCTGTTCCACTCCTCTCTTTAGCAACCCTCAGTTCTCTGTCAGGTTATCTGCAAGCCTGTCTTCTCTTCAGCCTGGTTTTTAATCTGTATTTTTGCCCTGGACGTGCATCTGACCCTGACCTTGACCCTGATCTCTGCCTCTGACCCCTCCTGGATTGATCTGACCGACTCTGGACCTGGATCTGACTCTGACTCTGACCCCTCTGACCCACCCCTCGATCTTACCGGCTCTAAACCTGGACCTGGACCTGATCTTTGCCTCTGACCCCTCTTGGATTGATCTGACCGTCTCAGAATCTGGACCTGGACTCGTTTATTCCGGACACTTTAATGTGAGTAAAAATCAAGATTAGGAAGAATCATTCTTTGAGCAAGTTAATGATTATGTTCTGCTCCAAGATCCAGCCACATTGACGTTCAATCATCACCGTTTGGCGGCCTCAAAACAAAGTTTAATCTTTAAATCTAACATGTGAGCTCATACTTTGTTGTACTTTTCATCAATTTATAAGTCTTCATGTGTGGATAGCGATTGAAGCCTTGGATACACTTTGCGTATGTGTCGTGACGTCCATGTGTTCTCAGCATGCGTTCAGGACGTAGTCTGTGCACGTTGACTTAAAATAACATGTTACATTCGTGAGATGCAATTTAGACTTGAGCGCTAGAAGCGTTCGTGCGAACAAGAGAATGAACACAGGATCTGAGGTAAACACAATGGGATGGCGCATCTCGGACATTGTTACCAACTACCAGCATTTTTATAACTGTCCATCCTCGCAGCAAAGTGACAGACACTCGTGTCTAACCGAGAGCAAGCGATCGGTAAACCAATGTTCACTGAAATGCCACAGATATACATTACTGGCAGATTTACTTCTTCAGTAGTTCAGACAGTTAGTCCTGTGTACTGTCCCCTAGTGGTAGCCTCCAGTATTGAACATTTTGGCCGCCGCATGCTTGCGTTGTTTGGAGGAAGTACACTATTCACAAAAAGTTAGGGATATTCAGCTTTTGGGTGAAATTTCACAACAAGCCTAAAATGCATTCAAACCTGTACAGGTGAACTTAATGTGATCTTCTCTAAGCTTTTAAATGCACATGTCCAACTGTTAAATGTTTCAATAAATTTTGCACAAGTTGCTGTTCTCTAACAAGGAGCTTAACGGCAAAAATCACGGCAGGTGTGTGATCCTTGAATTGAGCAATAAATGTCCTGGTTCAATTAGAGCTGGTGTTTAAACAGTTGTCCTCATCATGCTGTTCACATTTTGACATCATGAGACCAAGACGACACCTAACAATGGAACAACAGTCCCTTGCCATTGCGATGCTTCAAACAGGACGTTCTCAGACAGAAGTGGCCACTGAGCTTGGAGTGTCACAGAGTGTCATCAGCAGGTTGCAACAGAGATATGGAGAGACTGGAAGAGTCACAGAAAGGCCTAGAAGTGGACGTCCTTTGGCCACATCCCGTGCTGATGACCGCTACATTGTGAACACTGCCCTGAGAAACCGGATGATGAATGCCACTCAACTCCAGGCACGTTTAAGAGAGGTGAGAGGCACCCAAGTGTCTCGTCAGACCATTCGAAACCGTTTCCATCAGCGTGGTCTGCGTGCTAGACGACCTGCACGGGTACCTGACCTCACCACCAGGCACAGGCATCATCGTCTTGCATGGGCCAGGGAGCATTTACGCTGGACGAGGAACCAGTGGGCCTCAGTGCTGTTCTCTGATGAAAGTCGATTCACACTGAGCAGAAATGATGGCCGGCAACGATGTTGGAGACGTCAGGGAGAGCGCTATGCATCAGCCACTGTTGTCACCAGGCCAGCTTTTGGTGGTGGCAGTGTTACAGTGTGGGCAGGGGTGTCCACTTGGTACAGAACTGCCCTACACTTTGTGAATGGTACAGTGACAAGCCCATACTACCTGAATAACATCATTAATCCAGTGATTGTGCCCCTACATGAACAGCACAGGCCTAATTTCATCTTCATGGACGACAATGCTCCTGCTCATCGAGGCCGCATCATCAGGGAACGGCTGTTGGAGACTGGTGTACCTCAAATGGAACGGCCTGCACTCTCTCCAGACCTGAATCCCATTGAAAACCTGTGGGATCAGCTGAGCCGTCGTGTAGAGGCTCGAAACCCTGCACCCCAGAACCTCAATGACCTGAGGGCTGCCCTTCCAGAAGAGTGGGATGCCATGCCTCAGCAGGCAATAAGTTGCCTTGTGAACAGCATGAGACGTCGTTGTCAAGCTGTAATTGATGCTCAAGGGCACATGACCAGATATTGAGACGTTCAAATTTTCTGTTGTGGTGTAACTACCATTGTTGTTACCTTTTGTGTTGAATGAATTTTTTGAGATGAGGAAATCAGTAGTGCATCCTTCTACTTAAATGTCTTACTTTTATGATATTATATCACTGTAGCATGAACATATTGCATTTTCCATAAATTTCACCTCAAAGCCAAATATCCCTAACTTTTTGTGAGTTAGGGATACTACTCAGATGTAGCAGAATGTTGTTGTGTATACAACAAGTATTTCAAGTATATCAGCCCTAATCTAAAGAAGAGGCGGTGTTAAGAAAGACCGGAGACCAGCTTCGACTTTTAGGGCACGTTCACATCAGCCTTTTTATTTCAAATCCGAGTCCATTTGCTGGGAAAGTCCGCTTTGTTTGGGGAAATGTGAATGTGCCAAACAAATTCTGACTCGGACCAAAGAAGCGGACTCGGTCCGCCTACAAATGCAGGTCTTTGTGCGTTTCAAGTGAACTAAATACAGGAAGCAGACTCAAAAAAAAAAAAAAAAAAAAAAAGTCACTGCATCTGGCGTAGCATTGCATTGTGGGTAAACACATAGGGATGCGTTAAGAGTCCTCTGCCTCATCTCTTGTTCATACTGCATCCATTGTTGCAGTGTATTTCTGCAGGATACTTGCATAAGACACAATAAAAACCAAAAACAGTCATAGTTTCGTGCTCTATATTTAACTCGCAACAGAGTTTTCTTCTTCACGCGGGTCTTGTCTTCTCTTTTGCTAAATACCAGTGCAACGCCACCTCTGGTGGGAATGGGGATATAATATTCTAATGTTTTGGCTGGTTTGACCAAAGTGCAGCATGAATGCAATCTCGATCTGAACGGATACACCCCCCTATAACTGAGCCAAGTCCCCAATCGGACCGAGTCCAGCGGACTATCCTGATGTGAATGCACCCTTAAATGCTCACAGAGTAAACTGGAGAAGTAAAGCGAGAGTGAAATCACTGAAAAGCAGAGATGTATACGCCAGCAGCCTTCCAGGGTCTCAGCGTGAGAAGGCTGTCACAGCTAACACGTCAGGCACTAACTGGGTATTTCTTATTTTGATTGAAGCAGAGCAGCAACAGCTTTTGGTGGATTTTTCAGCTGCAGGGAAAGAAAAGCACAATTTCAATTCTTTCTTTAACTCGTGATAAACTTCTATGACAAACTTGTACCAGTTTTTCTTTTCCACAATATCCCTCCTTCTGCAATCTGCTCATTTGCTGGTACTATCTGTAAGTTTTCCTGTCAAGTGAAGTGTGGCTGTAGTGGTGGTATGGAAAATAACGCGGCATGAACAAACATCTTATCTTGGTGTGCAGAGTCGTAACTCAACTGCAGGTTTGCAAACACCAACTCAGAGTCTGATAATGGAGCATTCAGTCTCAGGAAGTTGGGGGATGGTGATAAAAGATAATAGTGTGAAAGACCATTTATTGTTATTTTGCACTGGTGTCTAGAAAAAGAAGGTTGGCATAGCAACTCACACAGGTGATGTTTAGAGCGAAGACCACAGCATGTCAGAGTCACATATAATAGGTGCAGTTATAATGCATCCATACTACAGAAAAAGCTATGTTCTGGCGGAAATATGGCTTAATTGTATTTAATTTACTTAATTAGAGCAGGTCTTTTCCTTTTTGAACATGTTGAATTAAATTTTTCTTTTTGTTTCTTGTCTTTTGGTACTCAGTAAAATCACATGATGCTTCTGAGAAAGACTACAGGAAGTAGTAAACAACTGTCTTACCACTAAAAAATAAAAAAATGATCTTGTCCTTCATGTCCAGGATTGGTGCCGTCTTGTTTTTCCTTCTGAGTTTTATTTATTTATTTTGCTGTTTGTTTGCAGTTGACTCCAGGGTTTATATTCATTGGTCTGATTCCTGCCTCCAGTCCTGCACTTAGTGTTTTCTCCTGACTTTTGTGACAGAACATATCTTAAAAGAGGTGTATTAATTTTTTAAAACATGACAAAGGCATCAGTTATTAGCATAAACATACCGGTGACTTTTATTCAGCGATTTTTCTACCTGAAAACAGTTTCTAGCATCTGAATTAATTTAATTCTCCCAATAGTACAGTTAAACTCCATACTTAGCTATGCAGGTGGTCTAACGCATGTGCTTGTTGGAGTACATCATGTTTACTCAGGAGTTTTTTTCTCAGTTCATAATTTTTGTCCAAATAAAACAGTTGAAGGGGCTCTGTTTTGCTATGTCAAGTTTTCAGAGCTTTTTAGTGTTAAATACTCATCACACACTGTTTATTTTTATGACAGAAACGCATGTTTGAGTTTTCCAGAATGTCGCTACATTTGGTTTCAGTGAGTGCACAGTGAGTGCTCACCAGGAAAGTAATTGTTTACATGTAGAGTTTGCTTGGTTGCATTTTAAGGTGAGGAGGATCAGTAGAGGCTGCAGGTGTCAGAGAAGGTGTTGATCCTGAAGGATTCAGCTTCATCTACATGAAGAGGCTGATGAAGACGAGGAGTCTTATGGGTTCAGAGCTAGTAGATCTGAAATGCTTTTGTAAGAAGGCATCTCATAAAAACGTGTTTCCTAATGACACAAAAAAAGCAATAAAAGAAAGATAATTGGAAGTTCACTCTGCAAAAAGTGAACCAACAATTCAGACAATAAAACAATATGAAGTTGAATCAATGTGATCTCAGGTATGGAGATGCTGAGTTTTATTCCAGACGCTTCAAACTCGCTGTGAATCGCTCCAGAGAGTTAAAGGTCTTGACTCAATGAAGCCAAAGAAACCACATCGTCTTCAAAAAACTGAGACCGAAACCAAACCGGACCCCTTCAACATCCGGATATGCCGAGAAATTCTGTTAATAAAAGTAAAAGAAAAATAAGAATCTGTGACGCAGGAAGTCCTGATGGAGTCCTACTTATTTTGAAGATTTCCCTGTTTCATTTTGCGTGTTTTGCTTGCCATTCATTAGCTTTGATTTCCTCATTTAGTATCCCTGTTCCTTATAAGTCCCTCAGTGTATTTATCAAGCAACAACCTCCAGCGGTGAAAAGTGAAGCCTATGCGGAAGTGACTAAACCTGCAGTTCCCCCGTCATCCACTAGGGGCTTCAAAACAGACCACATTCCCATAGACTCCCATGTCAAAAAGACCAACTCTTCTGTTTAGAAGTGATTTCATCTCTTAATTCCATCATGGCATATTTAGGGGCGTGTCCTTTTGATTGACAGATATCCAAAATCTTGTTTCAAGATGGAGGAATTTAGAACAACTGCTGTTTTTATCCAGTTACCAGCGTGTCTTAGTTTTAGCCTGTTCACCTCCATTATCTGGTTAGCTCCAATAGTTGGCAACACCCATCGGTGGGCGGTCCCTACCATCAGAACTGCCCACCGAGCTTCAATTCAGCTCTTTAGAAACCTACGGGTGATGTCACAGAGGCTCCACCCATCTTTTATATACAGTTGATGGTATTTATACTCCCCAGTTCTGTTTCCTGTGTCAGATCATCATCATGTTGCCTACATCTAGTGTCCTTGGTCGTTCTGTTGGATCAAAGCATTATTTCTTGTATTCTGTTTGCCTCTCCGTCCTGCATTTGGGTTCCCACATCTCCACAAACTGTGACAGCAGGGACAAAATGGTCACTATCCCACGGTCTAAACACGGCCGAATACTGTCTCCAAGATCAGGGTCTTCACCTGAAAAAGGGTAGAGTTTCCTCTCCGGGTCGGGAATAAGGTCTTGCATCAAGCATCTTGTGGTCTTGTTCATGAGGGAAGGTCAAAGCTGGAGACTGACAGGCGGACTAGCGAAATGGACTGGTTGGTGCATCGGTTGGTGAAGGAGCTGACCTAAAAAGCAGTTTACCTGTGAATCAACGTTCCTACCCTCACTGATCACCAGCTGGGACCAGAAGAGAGAGATCACAGACATGAGTGGCCAAGATGAGTTTCCTTTGCAGGGTGTCTGGGCTCTTCCTTACAGACAGGGTGGGAAGCCTGCTGAATATCATGTTTTGCAGATTGTGGTTACTTATAATGACTGTGACTGTGGTATAGCGACTACGACACGGTGTCAAACTAAGTTTAGTTCAGGGGTTGCATACATTGCAAGCTCACCTCAAGTGAGTCAAACAGCAAATAAAACCATAATAACCGATAGAGAATAAAAACTCCCCATTTTCCTCTTTGTTTTATTCCACAGTACAAGCAGCCTACATTATCATGATGTTGTGTTTAATGAATAAACCCCCACCTTCCAGATCCTGATGGATCTACAACGTCACAATCCAGATTTCTAGAACCAGAAATACACTTCACATTATGACCACTGCCTTTCCCAGAGCTACACGTTATTTTATATGTACATGTGTACATTTCCATGTGTGTAGTAATGATGACCACCTGAGCTGGCTCAGCTAATCATACAAACATTGAAGTCACATCAATTAATGAAGAAACAGATTAAATATATTAGAAAAGTGGATCCCTCTGCTGTATGATGGTTTTATGTTTAAACATGAAAGACAGGCAGACTTACATCCCATGGACCAGATCAGACACTCTGATGGACTGGTTTTGCCTCCCAGTCTGTAAGTTTGATACCCCTGGACTCAGATAATGGTCAGAATTTATCCAACTTATGGTTTTATGATTGAATCAAGCGGCAACATCCGGCGGTTAAAAGTGAAGCCTATGTGGAAGTGCAGTTCCCCCTTCATCCACTAGGGGCTGCAAAACAGAACAAATCTTCATAGACTCCCATGTTAAAAAGACCAACTTCACAGCAGAAATAAACATGTTTACAGCCTGGTACAAAAATCTATTTTCGGTTTAATAGGTCAGGTTTACCTTCATGACAACTGTGGGGGGAGTGAATTTTTTTTAACTCCTCCATTTAGAAGTAATCTCGAAATTCGGCATATTTAGGGGCGTGTCCTTTTGATTGACAGGTACCCAATATGCCGCTGTGAGAAAGAGGAATGGAGAACAACGGTGGTTTTTAGCTGGTTAACAGCATGACTTAGCTTTAGCCCGCTTACCTCCGTTAGCTGGTTAGCTTCTGTTATGTCCGGGTTAGCTCGGTTAGCTCTTAGCTATAGGCAGCTCAGAGTTCGCTCGATGTCAGTCATCGACCCCGATGCTGAAAGTCCCCAGCCCTCTCAGTTCAACTTCGTTGCCCATTTTTTATTTTCTGTCAGAGACGACTTGCGTGACGCTGCCAAGATAGCAATGGTAGGAACCACCCAACGAGCTTTAATTCAGCTCTTCAGAAACCTACTGGTGACGTTACAGAGGCTCCGCCCATCTTTTTATTTCCAGTCTATGGTTTGAATAAACGGTCCAAAATAAAAATAAATAAACTTGTCTTATTCCTTCTTTGTGAAATTTACCCATTCAGCGTTTAAATTACTCCTCTTTATCTTCCACAAGGTAGCATCTCCGACGGGTCTAAAAAACAGGCAGAGTAGCTTCTGCGTCCCCCCCCCCATCATCCATAATGGGGTCCATAAGCGTGTGCCGTCTGCATGTTTATGTGGATGTCAACGGATATCAGCACAAGGCTCTTCTAGTCGCCACCAGAGCAGCTTCTCTTCACATAAAGATTTTTATTATGATATACTTTATTGGAGCCACTTCATAAAAGGGAATTAAAAGCAATTAAGTAATTGGTATTTTTTTTTATCATTCTACGTTTGATTGACAGTGACACACACTGCTTGTGGTGTTTGAACACACAACTACGACATTATACGATGTTGCTTTGTCTTCATATAAATTGCAGGTTTTTATTTTATTTTCCTCCGGTGATGAATTGCTTGCCGAGACGGATGTCATGAGGAAACAAAACAAAGTTTACTTTGATAAGGTAAATAATGGATGGATGACACATGACCTGTGGTTTCTTCACACAGAATGAGGAGAAGGATGTTGTTGATTGAATTAGCGGTGTAAAGATCAGAAACAAGACTTTCTTTATTCCATGTGAGATGAGTTTTCATTAAGCTGATATTATCAAGTTTTTATCCTGTTAACATGTGAAGGATTTAATTAAACGACTGTAAGAATCTAAGAGCTTAAATTTCAGCCCATTTTGCATGTTTCAGAGCCCTGCAGCTACAAATACAAATACTTTATCTGAACACTAATTAGCAGGAAAAAGGAGCTTAAAGAAAGATGATTAATTTTGTTATTATGTGCAGCACTAAGGTAAAAAGGAGTACAGATAAATCTTTGGCTTCTTTAAATCCTAAAAAGCACGAAAAAGGATAAAATGGTTCCAATAAATGACGGTAATTAGCTTTGTAGTAAAATGCAGGTCTGATGACTGGCAAATGAACTGAAAGGCGATAATGCAGCTTCCATTGTCTGAAGCTGCGTTCTGGCGGATGTGGGTGCAGCGTTCGGCCTGTCCGTGTCCATGTAGCATGACGTCGTCTCGCAGCCCGCTGTATAGCAACCTAGTGTGTGTTGCCTTTTTATTTTTCCTTAAACCAGAAATGCAGGCCGTCCTCGGGTTACGCAGTTCTCCACTTACGTCGTTTTGACTTTACGACGTTCATTAAATAACTGTAAATTTTAAAAAACTTGTTTTGAAGTCACGAGGCTCCGATGGTGACACGGAGGTTGAGACGACGCTTCTGTGCTTCTGTGCGTGTCTATTTATTTTAGTTTAATCTAAATGTCTATTTTATTTGCCTGTACTATTTTTCCATTAATATGAAGTATAATACGTGTATTTAGATAGTTATTTAGTGATTAAGGGGGTATTTAAGGGTAGAAATCCGACTTATGTGGAATTTCGGGTTACGCCACCACATAGGAACGGAAAGCTGCCTGCACATGCAGTCTGCATAAAGCGCACGTCATATAGAGCATGATGGCCCTGGACCCTCAGGCTGAGAACACAGGCTACTGCTAGAGGCAACAATGGAATAATTAATGCTTTTATTTACATTTCTGTGAGTTTTCTGGCTTCTTGGTGTGTTTTGTGTTTGTTTGAAGCATCATTTGTGTAGAGTTTGTTAAAAACTCTAGCAGAAGTCTAAACTTGAGGCCACAAAAACGAGAGAGAAAAAAAATTGTTTTGTTCTGGTCAGTTCCTACTCCATGAGAAGCTTCGTCTGCAGCGGGGCGGGGATCATTCTGGGGAGTTATTTCATATGTAAGAAGAAACTTTGTCCATGGTGGAGCAGGTTGTGCACGTGACAGAATCCATGTCTTTAAATGCTACATGTTGTCGATCAGGTGTCCATTAAAAAGATCTCTCTCAATGGACAGATCATCCATTAAACGATTGCGGAAGTGACAACTTCGTGCTTTTCTGCATTAACCAATCAGCAAATGTCTGATCCCACTGAGAGAAAGGTTCTGTCCGCAAAAATGACGTCATTTTTTTCTCGCTCTCAGGCTGCAGTAAAACTGTCAGAAATTCCAAACCAATGGAGAAACGGATACAAACCATGTTTCCATCACATGGTTTTGCAAAATAAAAGCGATGTTTTATAAAAACTTTTCAGGTGTTTCCATTGAACGTTGAGTTCTCTTAAAATCTCGTCAGCCGGACGAGATTCTAATTGCAGGTATGTAAGGAAGCCACGTGGAAAGCTGCAGAGGATTTCCTACGGAAAACACAGGAACCTCCGCGTATGTCTGGCGCCGCATTGGCTGGGAATTTTCTACAGTTTTACTGCAGTCTGAGAGCGAGCAGAGAAACACGATACACGCGCATGTCCAGCATCTGAGAGTAAAACTACGTCTGAGCTGAAGCAGAACATTTTCACACAAGCAGAGAAAAGCCAGAAAATAAGCTGTCAAAAAATAAAATAAAGGAAAACTATCCCCTACGAACATACCTCCGTACTGGTCAGAGCTGTTCTGGAAGGATGACAGGGACCAGTTCAATAAGGGGTGATGCTCACAGTGTCATAATCTCAGCCAGGATCAATAACATCTCATTAGGAAAAGCCTTAACTTTAATCTGCTCCAGTTACTGCTGGAGGACTGAAATTTTGAAGCCATAGAAAAAAAAAAATCCATGTTTCGAACAACCAATAAAGGGTTTAGCATACAAATAAAATGATGGAATGGACTTTAAGAGCGTATCTAAAAGAACAAAATGTTTTTCTCTGCCTGGCCAAGCAGCAGCTGAAGTCTCGGAGGACGGCGGTCTAGGAAATAACATCATAAATCAGGGTGGCTTGATGCCCGCTCTGCTGTCCAACGCTGCTGCCAACACTGGCTCCTCTGAAGCCCACTTATCTCCATACCGACGATTCAGACAGACAATGGAGTTATAGCTGCTGACGGCGGCCATGGCTGCAGGAAACATCGCTCCACTCAGTCCAGAAATGTCTTTTTTTTTCCTGTTGTAAAAATTAGCTAATTAAAAACCAACCAGCCTCTTTAAATCACCAACACTGCTATTCCTGCAACATTCAGCGAAGCTGAAAACAACCGTTTGTCTCTGAATGTTGTGCAGTAATAAATACTGATGAAACTTTGGTCTAAAATTGCAAACAAAAACACTGCTAAATATTGATAATACATAAATGAAAATATAATAACTATTTAAACATAAAAACAATATTATACAAACATAAATTACACAACATTACACATAAGGATATTTAGTTTGTTTTAAACATTAAATGTTTTTGGTGCTTTGCTGTGTTTTTTTTAACAGACTTGATTTTTACTCACTATAAAGTCGTTTGGCAAAGTAAATCTGATGTTGACGAAAAGAAGAAGAATAAAACGGAGTCAGAAAACTGCATCAACTCAAATTATTCGTGTAATGCCTGAAAAATAGATGGGAAAACAGCTCAGATATTAGATTTTTTTCTGTGAAGATGACATTTACTGACTTTTACTGTATTTTTCTCCACCGACATCAAAGAAATAAACCCGACTACTTGCTATTTGCAACAAAAGTTTAATTAAACCCAACGCAACAGCATGATTCAGCTCAGAAAAGCACGTTATTGCAGGTCAATCATCTGAATTCAAGTTTGACTTGTTGGACAGAAGGACAGTAAAGACATTTTGGACAGGGACCAGCTGAGAGGCCAACGAGCACTTCGGCCAACTGCAAGGTTTTACAAGTCTCAAAAATCCTTTTACCATCCATACTTTCCCTTTATCTAAGTCTGGATCAGGTATGCTGGAGCATAAGAAGACGTCTGATACATGTACAGCAGTATCTGGACCATATGTGCAACACAACACTTTTATGTCAAAATCAGCCCTCCGCGCTCCATCTTCAAACGAAAGACCCAACGAGTTCCAAGATTTTGTTCAAACTGGGCTTTAAAATCAAACTAAAAAGCTTAAATCCCGATGCAGGTGAGGAAGGCTGACTACTAACAGGAAGAGGAAAGTTTACTGAGCTGCAGGGAAAGTTTTATAAAACACATGAACATGATCAGAAACGAAAAGTCAGAATGAATATTTCTTTACTTGGATGGCTGATATTTCACAGAGATGTTACTGAAAATGAAAATAAGCTGGGGAAGACGGTGGAAAACAAACTGAATTAAATAAATATTTTTAACTCTTGTTTTTTTTAACTAAGCCACTTTCATGGTTGGATGATGAGCTGCGAGGACACAACCACAAAATATACGCAGGCTGAGTCCGAATGTCCACCCTGTTCCCTGCAAAGAGACATTGTGGTCACACCATTTCCTAGAGGGGTCCGAATGTCCAGAGAGAAAAAAGTAGTGCACTCAAAATTACCCACAATGCATCTTGAAAAGCAATGAGCATTGATGGTCACTAGACAGAACAATATAGACCACAATGCATTTCAGGCAGGCGCTCAAAATGGCACAAACGTCAAAGCAGGATAAGAAAAAATCATCCCTTCATTTTATACCCTTACCTAGGTATGGTTACAAAATGTATTTAATTCAGAATGAATAATTCTGATGAAATAATTCCGAATTAACAGTATTCTCCCTACGGATTTACATGGAAATAATCATTCCAGATGGAGGTTTACATGGACTGACTTTATTCCTTTTCAGATTGGTGGGTTGGGAAGGCTTCTGATTGGACAGCGTGACGTATTTACGTCGACCAGAAATAAACAAAGTTCGCTTCCTGCTTCTTGTCTTTTCGGTCATAACATGGTCTGCATATTAGAAACCAGTTTTGCCGTTATTTTAATTTAATTTTAAAGCAGCAGCTCAACACTTCACTTTTTTTAACAGCTGTGAAGGAAGACGGAGGCAAAACAACACGTGGAATACATGAATTATCGGGACGGGACGAGGTAACGAGCATGCGCAGAAAGATCGGAAAATACTTTACAAACTGACTTTTGCATTCGTAATCAGGTGTTTACTTGGTCATTTTCCACCAGTTTAAAGTGGAATGAACTTTTATTCTGAAATAAGGATGAATTAAAACTTCCATGTAAACTTGACCTTTGTTAAATAAATATGCAGCAAAGAAAGGATAAAATACAAACTAAGAAAACGCATCTTCTGGATTGGATTTGGAGCGACGTGTGGATGGTTGCCATGGTGACCATTGGTGGTCACGTGATCTGCGACGAGGAGAAAACATCCAGCTTTGTGCCTGAATCACCAACAGAATGAGTGCACTATGTAGTTTGTTGTAAATGGGGGGTTGGGGAGTAGTGTGGACATTCAGAGTTTCTTTTTAAGAGGCTTTTATGTGTTTATCAGTCAGTTAAGTTAGTTAAGTCTTCCGTCTTCATATCAGCTGACAGACAGAGAGAAAACCCACTGAAAGGGATAAAAATCATACCGTAAACGTGAGTTTGCCCCACACACTGTACCAGTCACGCTGGCACAGTTGGTAAACATCACTCTTATAAATAACAGTGGGATGTGTAAAGTTACTGCTCCACAGTGTTTATAACAAAATGTGTAGGCTGAAAGAAGAAAGGGCTTCTGGAAAGCTGCAAGCCTTACCGGGTACTTATCCTGAGACAACATGTAACCGTTCAAACTGAACTGTACCTGCTTTTATTCTTCTCTACGTTACAGGTGATCGTCCTGTAAATGATGAGGTTTCCCTCGTTAAATACACATTTTATTTTATCAACATATTAGCTACAATCAACGGCCTATTGAGGCTGTAACAAAAAGCAAAGACACTGAAGAGGGGGGGTTAACCAGATAGACTTCATACAGAGTAATCATTTCAGTAAATCAGGATAGCTCACCTTGGCTTTGTTAATGGTGCAGTGCAGGGCGTTGTTCTCCTGGTCATACAGCAGACTAAATTCCAAGGTTCCCAGTGTAGCTGTGAAAGACAGACAGAAACAGGCTGAAATTAGACACAGAGAAGTGGCTTAATGGCACACAAACCCCTTCACCAGGGAATCCAATCCAGAACGAGAAACGTCTCGCACCAACATCACAATCACTCAATATTACAGCTGGTTTTTGTTCCAGCAGCGATTTTCTGACTTCTCATGTGTTCAGACTGAAATCTCTGGTTTTCAGAACATAACGAACAAAGTTCTTATTTTACTGATTCTTTTTAAAGAAGCAAACAGTAGGGAGATGCATGTGTCCTTTTTCTTGTCTTCTTTGCAGTCAGAAGTGATCCCACCTCCAGAATCTGGAACCTCCAGGATGACGGCACCGCCCGACAGAACCAGGACCACAGACTTCCTCCAGAAACTGGGACGGGAGAGGGTGGGTCCTGTTTCAGTTCATGCTGTGTGTTTTATATGTTGACTTAGACAGGACTGTGTTTGTCACAGCAAGGTTGCCTGAGCCAGACTGGGAATCATAACGATTCATGCTGGTGTGCAGTGGATAGAAGAACGATGCACAGATGGTGATGTGATTACGAACAGCTGTTTGTGTGGACGATAAGACCTTCATCGTCACGAGATGGTGGATGTAAGGAACCAGATCCAGGCAAGGATGCAGGTAATGGTGATTTATTGGATATGAAGGACAACCAACTCAGCAGCAACTACCTCAGAAACCAACAGAGGGAGACTAGAGCAGGAAGGAAACTGCAATGAACCGAAACTAAAAACTGAGACCATTTTAACACATAGCCGGTTTTTGTAAAACTGAATATCTTCCCCCCCTACGGGCAGTAAAAGAAAAAAGTCTACACAACATTGTTTTTCAAAATCAAATCCATCCACACTTATCTGCATAGCAGCGTTATTAAACACATTCATAAGCATATCGAACCTTTAGGCGGCGGTAGCGCCCACAATCCGATCCAATCAGGATAACCCTCCATCTCATGATGTTACTTCCATAAACTCACAACATGCCTCTAATGCGATATGGTTAGGTAGCAGAACTTTCCTTCAACTCATCCTTTGGCTTCAGTCATGGAACCTGGATGATGAATATTGCCAACACAGTTTTCAGGACTTCCATGTTGTTAAAAACAAAGGTGGCACATGTGATGTCATGGTATTTTCTGTCACAGACGGTGAAGTTTAAAAACCTAAAACCCTGGTTTTATATGTCCACTCCATAGACTGTACATAAAACGAGAGATGGGTGGAGCCTCCGTGACGTCACCTATAGGTTTCTGAAGAGCTGAATTGAAGCTTGGTGGAAATTGAAGTTCCTACCATCGCCATCTTAGCAGGGACATGCGTGTCATCTCGTCCGGAAAATACAAATATGAGCGAAGAGGTGGAGCTGAGAGGGGGGCTGTGAGTGTCATGGTGGATGATTGACATCTAGTAAACTCTGAGCTTTCTGTAGCTAAGAGCTAACCGACCAAATTAGGCTAAAGCTAAGGCTAAAGTTGTTAACCGGCTAAAAACCGCAGTTGTTCTACGTTCTCCTTGAAGCGGGAGATCGGGTACCTGTCAATCAAAAGGACACACCCCTAAATATGCCGAACTTCGAGATTAAATTACTTTTAAAAGCGCGAGTTAGAAAAAGTTCACTCCCCCCACAGTTGTCATGAAGGTAAACCTGACCTATTAAACCCAAAATGGATTTTTGTACCAGCCTGTAAACATGTTTATTTCTGTTGTGAAGCTGGTCTTCCAAACGCAGACATACGAAGGTACAAACAGAGTATGCGCACACCTTCACTTTGGTCGGAGGTTTTTAAAACAATCGTTTTGGATTGCATAAACCTGCTTTTTGTGTGGATGACAGGCCAAATGGGAGAAAAATATCTGTTTTGTGAGATACCTGTTCCGTGTAGACAAGGCCTCAGAGTAAAATATAAGGAAACACAAAAACACCCAGCTGTACAGATAGTCTAAATCAGGGGTCGGCAACTCCGGTCCTCCAGTGCCACAGTCCTGCAAATGTTAGGGGTTTCCCTGCTTCAACACACCTGATTCAAATCAGTGGCTAATTAGCAGACTTGTGCAGAGTTTGATGTCAAGCTCTGCACAAGTCTGCTGATTAGGTCTGATGTGTGCCAGGTGTGTTGCAGCAGGGAAACTCCAAACATTTGCAGGACTGTGGCACTGGAGGACCGGAGTTGCCTACCCCTGATCTAAATGAAACCAGGTGAACTGAGAAACAGGAAAGAAAGCAAGACAGAAAACTACAAAAAAAATAAAAAAATCAGGAAACTAAAACCAAGGACCAGAGGTGTATAATCCAGTAAAGTAAAGTAAAGTAAAGTCCTGCCATGTTCTTGGGTCTATCTGTGCATTTAGAACAGGTGTCTCGTCTACCTGCGGTGGTGCTGAGCTAATTAAATTCAGCTGGTTTAGTGACTGGTTGGAACAGGAACCTGGATTATACAACTCTGACAAGGACTACACAAAAACTCCAAACCGTAACATTCATTTTCTGTTTCTGTAAATGATGTGACAGAGCGGAGACTGGCTGCGCCTGTAAAGCAGAAATGCTGAACTGCTTTCTGTCACAGAAGCTCCCCGATCAATCAGTTTGATAGTAAAACCCAGAAAGACAGTTGTTTGACTTGAAACTCATTGACTAAGACTTTATTTTGTAATAAACAGTTGCTGCCACAAAGTCCAGACTTGAACCCGATCGAACACTTGGTTTGTTCCAGAGTGATTAACATGACTCAATGACAAAAATCAAGTTTAATTCCTTTCAGTGGACTCAAAGCCTTTCGCAGTCCAAGCTGATGAGCCGCTAGATTCTCTGGATCCACGTCAGCTTTATTTTCCATCAACAGTTGGATCTGAGTTTGAATCCAAGTCCCTCTTTGTGATTGAAACCAATGACAAGCCATGAATCAGTGATTCTCCAGAGGAAGCTGAGCCCAGCAACTATCACACACACGCACACCCACACACACAAAACAATGATCATATTTAGTTTGCTTTTACATTTGTTCAAAGAATCAGTTCTTTAAGATCTTATAATGTGTAAAACTGCCCTCCTCACCTGCAGAATAGCGACCAGTATTGACTGTGACAAGCTTTATTTCCAGGTCATAACGCAGTGCCTTTAATAAACGTCCTTAAGTTGAAGATTTCTGGATCAGACAACAGAGTTCTTCTAAAAACAAACTGTAAGTGAACAACATGGAAGAAGTAAAACATAAGTGTCTACTGTAGGTGGTCTATCACTATTTCTCATGTCTTTGGGTCCTCTGAGTTCCCTCCGCCTCCATTTTTGCCTCACAAAGAACTTTTCACTTCTTCATAAATACAGACAAACAAAGTTTGCTTTTGGTGTCTGATATTCATCAAGTCCAACTTAAATAATCAGTTGTTTGATCATATCTATAATTTTGTCCAATAAATATATTTTACAAGGCTCTTCTATATGGATGGATACTGTTTGAAGTTTGGATACTGAATATTATTTTACATGTTGCTGTTGTGGACCAGTGACCTGTCCAAGGTGAACCTGCCTCTTGCTCAGTGTTTGCTGGGATAGACTCCAGTTTCCTGTGACCCTGAATTGGACTACACTGTTAAGAAAATGGATGGATGTTGCTATGGTTATATGTTAACACAAGTTATAACCCTTTTTAGTGACTGGAACGTCACTTGGTCAAGTTTAGTGGGGGATCTAGACTGTTATACACGGGGCGCCAGAGGGTGGGCAAGACTTTGTCAGGGGGGTCGTATACTTAGAAAGGAATTTTTTGTAGTTCGATCACCAAGTAGTATTATTTGCAGCAACAAAAAGGTTGACAAAGATAAGTTGGTTGTTTTGGGTGCAGCTTGTGGAGCCTGATCAGGTTTATTGTCTGGTGGCGCTAAACTGGATCCTGGTGTTGGGAGCTGATACTGGAGATGGGGTCTGTCTCTGCCTGATCTGTTTCCGTCAGAAATATCTCACTCATTTTTATGCCTCCCTATACAAAATCAGACTAATTACAGGATGTATTCCTCCATGTAGTCATGCTGCTGCTCTGTGATGCCCACGTCCAGGCCTGGAAATCTACTGTCCTTCAATTTTAAGATGCACTTGCTCTTCAAACACTTGAATCAAAGGGCCAAATTTGCTCATCCGCATGTCATTTAGCTCTGCAGAAACCTGGTAACGAGACAGGGTTTGTAGACCTCGAGGATCGGACTTGGGCATCCCTGTTGTAGCTACTTTAATATCAGCTAGCAGCTTTGCTAACCTCCTGTTTAAATCCAGCTAGCTTAGTCAGCATGAAGTAACATGGATACTGAAGTTCTCTTTACGCATCATTCTTGATCTTCATTAACTGATTTGATGTTTAGTCTCTAAATAAATTCACTAAAAACTAAACATCACATGGTTTCCCCACATGACCTTAAAGCTAATCTATTGCATATAAGTAGATTAGCACTGCTACATAGCTTCATGCTAACATCAATCCAATCCAGTTTTATTGGTAGTTTAAAAAAAATGTTAGCCAAAATGCTGTACACATCAATGGTCAAACATCAGGTTACCTTAAATAACATTAATGTTTGTACTTGTACATGGATAAAATCTAGTAAACTACTTTAAAATTTACATCAAACTGGTGTAGTGGTACTGGTGATCCATGCAGGTCTGGGAAGACATTTCTGTTCCTTTCCTCCTGTGAATTGCCAATCAGCTGTGTGTCCAATAAGATTTAAGAAGCGGCCAGCGCCACATTGGCCAGCCCTTTAGCTCCGATCCTGGTTGGGGTTGGAAATGTACCATGATTAATGTACAGTTAATATGCAGTTAATAATCACTGGATGTCACATGTGCTTTGACCAGAACACGCAGAAGAGAAAAAGCAGCTTTGTTTTCTTGCAGTAGGTGATTCTGTATCCGATACTACGAGCCATTTACATGCAAAGTCCACAAGAAAAGAAACAACAACATTTCTAAGAATAAATGGAGAGTGCTAATGGAAGCAAATTCCCAAAATAAACATGAGTTTACTATAAGCAAAAGACCAGAATGGGAACAAAGTAAGCTAACAAACCGTGAATTAGTGAGGAAGAAAGAGAACCTGGCTGCTTTCTTACAGAAGGAAGTGATGGCGCACAAAACAGCTGAGAGGCAATCAGTGGCTGAAACCTGGAGTGAAGCAAAGCAGGAAGCAAAACTAACAAATTAGAATTAGGATTTTCTGCAAAACAGATGCCTTCTGCTGAATAAATGCCACCTGTGATGCTGCTGAGGAATGCGTCTTGTTAGAAGTGCGGAATACCTGATGCTAAGGTCTTGGCAAAGCTGCTTCTTGACTTGAAAAGCTAATTGGACAGATTTGAAGGTCAGTCTGGTGTTGACATATGTTCAAAATGCTGAAGTCTTAACAAGTAACTGCTAAGGTTTTAATGGTTACTGACATGAAGGCATTCGCCCGGTTAACAGGGAAAGCAGGAACGTGAAAAAAGAACGGAAAAACTCGACCGTCTTCAAAAGAAAGGCTTCCGGGGATGTTACCACTTCAGTCTAACACCAATACACACGTTTTAACTTGAAAAAGTGCAATTTCCGGGTGATGACCCCTTTAAACTGGAAAAACTACGAAATAAAATCAGAACTGAGGGACAACACAAACATGACGGTATCACAGGAACCTTATATCAACGTAGCTCCTCTTAGCAAAGCTAATTTATTTGACACAACATGGCAGCCAGACCATCACTCTGCAGTTATGATGCTGAACAGGACAAGACAAATGAAAATACAAATAATAAATGCTTAATGATGTATTAATAATAGTTAGATTATCAAAGATTATTATAAACAACAGCAGGATAATAAACACTTCTGAGATTACATTACAGATCACGTGATAGAGAAGAAGGTACATTCAGCAAATTTTAATAAAATTCAATATAATGTCCAAAAAAATCTGCTCTACCAAGCGGCTGAACATTTAACGGGTAAGTTCACAACATTGACTGTATAAACGATGGGCGGAGCCTCCGTGACGTCACTCTTAGGTTTCCGGAAGAGCTGAATTGAAGCTCATTGGTCGGTTCCTAATGTCGCCATTTTGGCAGCGTCACGCATGTTGTCACTCCCAGAAAATAAAAAAAATGGGCAAAGAGGTGGAGCTGCACTGCAAAAACTGAAATCTAAGTAAGTTTAAAAATCTTAAATTGAGTACACATATGCTTTTTTTTTTTTTTTAAGGTAAGATCTTAGTTTGTATGCCAGAGAATTCCTCATTTTAAGAGCATTTTTACTTGTTTTTGGAAGTCTTGACAAGCCAAATTTTCTTGTTCTTTTGGCAGATAATTTATCTTATTTTCAGCAACATTTACCTAATTTTTGAATATTTTTTTTCTCGTTTTTTAAGGCTGAGTTTTTGCAGTGTGAGAAGGGGCTGTCAGTGTGGGATGGATGATGGACATTTATCCAACTCTAACCTGCCTGTAGCTAAGAGCTAACCAAGCTAACCCAGAGCTAATGGGAGCTAACCAGCTAATAGAAGTAAGCAGGCTAAAGCTAAATCCCGCTCCTACTGGGCTAAACACCACGATTGTGCTACATTCCTCCTTCTTGAAGTCGGCTATCGAATACCTGTCAATCAAAAGGACACGCCCTCAATTATTTTCTCAAAAATTTAGAGATTAAATTAGTCCTAAATGGACTCGTGATAAAAGATTTCACTCCCCACTTCCCCTCCCGTCCCACTGTCATGAAGGTAAACCTGACCTATTAAACCTAAAATGGATTTTTGAACCAGGCTGTAAACATGTTTATTTCTGCTGTGAAGTTGGTCTTTTTAACATGGGAGTCTATGGGGATTTGCTCTGTTTTGGAGCCCCTAGTGGATGAAGGTGGAACTGTAATTTTAGTTACTTCCGCACAGGCTTCACTTTAAACCACCGGACGTCACAGCTTGGTTCAGAACACAACAATCAGCACTAACCAGGCTAAGTCAGAGGATTCACAATGTAACCTGAGTATCCATGGACCACCATGGCAGTGATGTTAGCATCCTTAGCTCTGATGACTCTGGTTTATTAATTATAACTCAAAGTTTAGATGTGAGCATCTGCCCCACAACAACTGAACAACCATAGAAAGGATCAACCTCCAGGATCAGATTTAGCTTTTCTTTATAAAAAAAAAAAAAAAAAAAGTTCTTTGATTTGTGTAAAAGATTTAAAAGAACACTGTAACATTTTGTTAGGATGTCTGCTAAGCTTGAAATGCTTTATTGCTGAAAAACTTGCACTACCCTTTTACAATCAAACCTACATGCTTCCAATCTTGCGACTACACCAACGTGATGACGTAAAACCTCTGCACCATCTTATGACCACCACTAATAAATGGCTCAGTCTGATGGCTTGATCTGAACATTACCAACACCAACACTTAAAAAGAGATGAAAAGTATCCTCATTTGTTGTAAATGTTACTGCTCTAATGTCCGTTAAATCCCAGAATATAATGCCGGAGCAGGTTTTTATGTCTCGTTCTGCAGTATAGTTCCAGTCATTTCCACCACAGCGCTGCTACTCAGCTCCGTCTTCTCATTTTCACTAATGGTTAGTTAAACAGATTCATTCAGCCGGCAAGTTTCTGAAAACAAACAGAAGCTTTGGAGGAGTATCGCTTAGGCAGAATCGCATCTGCAGCTTGTGTTTGTCTGTATTCAGGGCAGCAGCAGGAGTCTGAGAAGGTGCTGCTTTCTAACAGCACTTTGCTCTGCAGATGCATGAGCCATCTGGGTAGCTGTGGGGTACAGCTCGCTGAGATGCAACAGTGTTGTGAACTCAACAGGAGTATAATAAAGTTTTTTTTTTTCCCTCGCTGTGAAGTCATATTCCAGTCTTGCTGTGCACCTAATTTCTGTGACTCAGAAGGAAAGGTGAGATCCAGGTCTAATTCAATTTCAAGTAGCTGCTTAACAGTATTGAAAGCAATAATTACCCAGTTTAACTGAAAAGAATGATTCATTATACAGTCACCTACAAAAGGAAGAAATAAATGGATGCAATAAGTATTCGTAGCCTTTTATTCGAAGGTGACAAGTCACTCTGAAATGACTTGACTTCATTTTTATGTTGCCAGTGTGCTGAATCCTCTCTTTTCCTGACTAAGACAAGCCAGATCATCTCCAGAATAACTCAGTTATTCCTTGCAGCACAACTGGAACCGTGTAGAATTAATGAGATGGTGAAATATTGAGAAACGCCAACAGTGAGTTGTTGAAAGCTGGAGCTGCAGGTGATGTGATTGTTTGCCAGCGAGGGAAAGACGACAAGTCTTCAAATGTTTACAGCGTTGTTGCTTCTTCAGCAGAATATGCTGCTCCCACTGCGTGCAGTGATTTATGCTGTGAGGGAGCGCGCCGGCTTGAAGCGCCGTTTGGAATCAGACAATCCCTGCCTTTCAGCAGTAGATGGAGGCTCTGCGCTGACATGGATGCCGGGAAAAGCTTTGATTAGAAAGTCAACTGTAAAATCAAACGGCAGTTTAATCCTTTAAAAAGGCAGTGTCTGACTTTGAAAGCGAAACCATCATTAAAATACATTTTACTGGCTTTTTCAGTCCTTTACATACCAGGTGTTTGTGAAGCTACAAGGTAAAGTAGCGTCCATTTAACTCTGAATACACTCCAGTAGCAGCCTCCATAGCTTCAGAGAAAGCATTGGCTCACAGCAGACAATGCAGAGGCCGATCGTCCTGAGTCACACGGCTCCACATGATCTGTGACATTTTTCACATCTGATCTCAAAGCTGAGAGCGCAGCGGAGGAACTGGTGACATGCGAGAACACACTCTGGCCTCCAGCACAGAGAAGACTTCAGGAAAAACCAGAAAAAAACATATTATAGTGAGCTCCCTGCTTCTAGCGTGCACATATATACAAACCTATCAGCAAAACCCAGCAGCACACCCGTAGCTGTGCATGTCGTACGACTGGCTCCCAGTAAACATATGCTGAGTTCACAAGCTGCTCCTGGCTGATTCAGCAAAGAGATGTAGACAGATCAGATCAGACAAGTAGCCTGACTTTTCCTGGCTGGAGAGAGCTCAGAGTTCAGGTAGGATGCAGCTGTCCATAGCCGATGTGAAGGACTGTATTGTTTAACATGTCAATTGGACATTGAATGACTTTATCAGGCCACATTTTAGGTTCAGCTGTTCATTAGAAGTTTTATTTGCAAGATGTTTCCAAATTTTATTTGTTCTGAATTAATACAGAAGGGAATTAAAACAGTTACCAGGGGACGCCAGCAGGGGGAGTTTGAGCCTGTTGAGCATGAGACACATTGCTTCCTAGCTTCAGTTAAATACATGCGGCCAAGCTGGTGTCTGTGTATTTTATAACAGATTCTTCCCTTATCAGGGCTTTTACACGGACGCATTACTAATAAAATCTGCTAAAGAGCTGGAGATGGTGTGTAAAGCAGGATATAATGTAAACTTTATTCCTGTTTAGAGTCTCAAACCAGATATTTTTATAGATTCTGACTCACATTTCCACATCAGCATCATAATCAGCCATTTAAAGCAGGCATGCTCAGGTCCTCAAGGGCCACAACCCTGCAGGTTTTCCATGTATCCCTGCTCCAACACATCGGACTCAAACTAATCTGTCATTGTGCAGATTCATTTAATGTGAGCCAGGTGTTGTTGGAGCAGGGATACATGGAAAACCTGCAGGACAGTGGCCCTCAAAGACCCCTGATATAAAGGTTTTCCACAGAATTGGTCATTTTCTGGACCGCAGTTGCAGGAAGCTGGAGTCCACCCCAGCAATCACTGGGCGAGGTACACCCTAGACTGGTCGCCAGTTCACCACAGGGGACAAGAGACAAACAACCATTCACACACACTCCTAGGGACAGTAACCAATAAACCCAACATACATGTGTTTGGTTGGTGGGACGAAGCCAGAGCATCTGGAAAGAACCCACTCCACTGTTCAAACCCCCCTATCAAGGATTGAACCAGCAACCGTCTGGCTGTGAAGCGACAGTGCTCACCACTACGCCACCATGCAGCCAGAAAGCAACAAACTAAAATGTATGAATCAACCCTTCATCACAGCTTCTTTATCGTTTTAGATCTGATCTGACCTGATCTTTGGTCCTCGAGAGCCGCAGTCCTGCATGCGTTAGTAGCTTCCCTGCTGCAACACACCTGACGTACATCAGACTCAGTCAGCAGCCTTGTGCAGAGCTTCACATGAAACTCTGCGATATGATGACGTGAAATATTAACATCAAGCGTGATCTCCTTCAGCTCCTTGCTCATTCCACACGATGTGACATCATAATCTAAAGCAGCATGTTGCACTTGTCACACGCTTTACCCGTCAACGTTAACAGAGCTAAACAGCTGACAGGGGCAGGATTGTGATTGATGCCTTTCGGTAACAGTGGCCACCATGATGCTCTGCTCAGACGCTCGCCACAGCGGCTCTTTTACTTCCCATGAGGCCAAACTGCAGAGCCAGTTCCCTCTTTGTGACGCGGACCAGTTCGTGATGCACAGCTCCAGCTGCACTTCTGCATGCAAACATTAACATCCTCTGTGTAGAATAAATGTTTGACAAACACGAGAGAAGAAATGAGCGCAGGCTTTTTTGGCAGTCTTCGGTAGAACGGAGGTGCGTTCAGGGCACCATTAGCAGGAAACAGCTCTCAGTTAAACTGGAGAGTAAAGCATCTTCTGAAACTGGGTCAAACATTTTGTAATTTTCTCACATTAACAAGCTTCAAAGGAAGAGAAAAGAAAAACTAAAAATGGATTTAATGGATCTGCGTGCAAAACTCACTCTTCTTCTCAGCAGCTTTAATATCTTACACATCACGGGAATCACCAAGTCTGCTCAATGTTACCACTTATGAATGGTAAAAGATCTGATACCACAGCAGAACCTCGAAAAACTAGTCCAGGCTGTAACAGTCTTTACTGGTTTACCTGGTAAATCTACGAGACACCTGCAGCTAAATCAGAACTCTGCTGTTCCAGGTCCAACTAGGGGTTCATTCACATCAGGATACACAGGTTTACAGATCCATCCGATTGGGGACTCGGCTCAGCTGTACGGGGATATTTCCATACGGACTGAGATCGTGTTCATGCTGCACTTTGGTCAAACGAGCCAAACCATCAGAATAATGAATCCCCATTCCTACCAGAGGTGGCGCTGCAGTAGTATTTAGCAAAGAGGACAAGACCCACGTGAAGAAGAAAACTCTGCAAGTTAAACATGGAGACGAAACTATCGCTGTTTTGGGTTTTTAGTTTGTCTCGTGAAAGTTCACCGCAGATAGGTGGGGGTTGTTGGTAGTGGTTCTACACCACAGCCATATGGCTGCAGTGTGGGCTCTGGCCTGGGTTTCCCTGTGGCTGTGTCTCCGATGGTCTTTCCTGGGACGGTTCCCGATGTGGATGGATCCCCCAGATATCGTTTCCTCACAGCAAGCAAGATGCAGATCCAGAGATAGAATCCGAAGGTAGTAGTTCTGTTTTATTTTGGCATTATGGTCAGGGGAAGGGTTGGACTGTATGTTTGGGCTGTGTGTGCGGTTGCGTGCGTGTGTGTAAATGTGAAACTGTTTTTATGTTGTCAAGCACTTTGATATGCATCTGTATGTAAAGAGCCATATAAATAAAGTTTTGATTTGTTTTTGATTCTATTTACACTGCAACAATGGACGCAGTATGAACAGCAGACGAGGTAGAGGACCCTGAACGCCATCGCTATGTATTTACCCACAATGCAGTGCCCATTTTGTTTTTGTCTGCTTGAAGCGAACCAAGACCTGTGTTTGTTGGCGGACTGACTCGACTTCTTTGATCCAAATCAGTATTCGTTTGGCACATTCACATTTCCCCAAACGAAGCGGACTTTCCGAGCAAACGGACTCAGATCCGGAGATCTGAAAGGCCAACGTGAACGTGACCGAAGACCAAGCAAGTGGACCACATGAGTCCAGTTCAGAGGACTTTCCCCTGGCTGCCTGTCCACCAGTATAAACTTCTGCTGCTGGTCTATGAAGCTCTGAATGGTTTGGGACCCAGTATGAATCCACCAGACCCCTCGGGTCATCTGGATCTGGTTCCCAGAACAGAACCAGACACAGAGAAGCTGCATTCAGCTTCTATTCTCCACATGTCTGGAAGAAACTCCCAGAAAAGCTCAGATCAGCTGAGCATCCAGGTAAAGACGCTCCTAGTTTGTATTTAAAAGTTCCAATCTGCTTTGTTTCTTTTAAGCTGGAACTTTTGTTTTTAACTTGATCATGTTTTTAATGATGTTGTCTTTGTTTCCCTTTTCTCTTGTTTTTAATCTTAAATTAGTACGCTTCTTATTTCTAATGTTTTGATGTCTCTGAATCTCCCTGTTGTTGAATTGTGCTGTACGGATAAACTTCATCCGGATTTACTCTGCATTATTTTTTTTACTAATCTGTCAAGAAGGATTTAAGATTTCCTTAGAAAATTCTGATTTTTCTGATTGAAAAGTCAAATATGAAATGAAAAAGATGTGTTTCACTTGGGTAACATATTAAAACTGGTTTCTTATATTGTTCCTCAGTGAAACTCAGCAGAATATACTGATATAAAATTTCACTCCGCTCGTTTCCAGCATAAGACGTCTCCAGTTCATGTCCAGTTCAGGTCCTCTACCAGAGTCCTGGGAGCTGGAGGGTCCTACGCTGTATCTCAGCTGTTCCTAGGACTGCGCTCTTCTGGATGGAGATGTTGGATGACTCTCCAGACCATTCTCCAGCTGGGGATGATGCATTCATCACTCCAGCTTTCCTCTGCCGTGTGATCCATGATTACTATGGATTATATTTATATTGCACTTTACTCTCAACGCGCTTGCACTCGATCCTTCATCCACCTACCCAGCTTTCATCGATGGTGATGCAACTGAATCTGACGGAAACCTGGCAGCCGATGTGCCCAACAATCACTCCCGACCATCACAGTCATATCATGTAGGACACAACAACAATTGACTGCGTGGGATTTCAACCTCCTGGTCACTGGACGACCCGCTCTACCGCCTCGCTGACCATCTTGTTCATTGAGTTTTGTTTGGCACCCATGAAACATCTCTTAATGTAGGGTTGGCCGCGGTGAGAAGGCTGCTGTCCTTACGTTCCCTTACGTCGCGGGGAAGCTGGAGCCTATCCCAGCAGCCTTTGGGCAAAAGGCAGGGTACACCCTGGACAGCTCGCCAGTCCATCGCAGGGCTCAAAGGAAGTTCATTTTTGCATATTATATCAAAAATTTCACTCTTCCAGTAACAAACTAAAGCTTGTCAACATGGCTGAAGGTGGGATATGGATCAGTTGGTTACGTTACAGTTTATAATTTTCATTGTGTTCATGTGAGAAATCCGCCACTTTCAGCTGAGCGAGCTAGCATGTTACAGCTAATTCAGCCAAACTCTGAGCCTGAAGTTACTGTACTTTCAGCTTAGTGGGACGTCTTGTGTTTCCAGAATGTCCAAATATTCCTCAAACAGTCAGTAAGTTTAACATCCATTTGCATTGAAACTGCCTCTTTCCCAGCCAAAGCTGAAACCAGCATCACAGTCCCATTTCAGAGCAAATCATTTGGAGTTTTGATGACGTCAGATACTGCGATGGACTGGCGAGCTGTCCAGGGTGTACCCTGTCTTTCGCCTGAAGACTGCTGGGATAGGCTCCAGCTTCCCCGCAACCTAAGCAGTTAGGATAACGAATGAATGAATGAAGTTAGATAAGCTGGAAGTGCAAACTGTGACTGCATGTGTTGTTTTATCTTTTCTGAAAGCAGAAGAAGTCCCATCGTGTACACTAACATACCGTACTACAAGTGTTGGCTTGTCTCCGAGGCTTGAACGGATAATTAGGCTGCATACTGTGGGTCAGCATCCCATTATGTTCCTCACATTAAAGTAAAAACTCTCATGAGGGCTCACAGGTTTCGTAAAGGATTTGCTTTGCTCCTTAGAGCTGATTTCACCCTGATGAAAGAAAGAAGATGATTTTGACCTGAGCTGCTGCAAGATCTGAAAGCGCTCTGATCTTTGCAGTTTTCATAGGATCCTGCTCTTTACGTCAGCGCTTATTTGTAGACCTGAAGAAATGATTTGTTTTAGCTCAGAAGTTTTTATCTTTAGAGAAATTAAACACAAACAACATTTCATGTTCAGAAACAGTTTACATGAATTCGGAACAATGTGTGCTTTATGAAGAAAAGAGTCTACAAGTGAAAAAACACGAGGTTTCTTATTTCTTTTTAGCTTTGTTTAGAAAACATGAGAGTAACTGGTTGTGTTTAACATATATGATTTATGGCTTTTACTGATTATTATGACCTAACAGACTTAAATACATTGTTACTGCATTTTACAGCAGCTAATTACAATTTACTGCACTGAACTTTATGCTCTAACAAACTAAATCATTTGAATTAAAATTCCAATCTCTCTTTTATAGAAATATTACAGTATATCAATCAAATGTGGAAAAATATATTCATGGCATTTTAAAGAGTCAAACAGGGGTTCAGAAGAGAACCCTTTAGAGAAAACCCCCAGCACACTGGTGTAAACTGTAACCTCTCATCCTTTCCAGCTGGATAAATACAATCCTTTTGTCATGGAGTTAAAAAACCTGCTCTTCTTTTTGCAATCCCAGGACTAAAACCTGAAATCAGGATAGCGGCTGCAAGTACCAAGCTGATTTCTGCTCTCGACATTCTGTTTCACTACCTATATACCTCACAGTGTGGAACTGATGGAATCATTCTTCGCCATGTGAGGCAACATGAGGCTGAATTGTACACATGACTCTGATCGAGACACGCACTTTAACATCTAAAGAGGTTTGTATGACCGTGTTGTTACTCTGCAGCAGCATTAAGTGTCTTCCATGAGCTGATTTAAAGTCACGGGCATTAAGTTCTTATAATACCTAATTATCTTTAAATATGGGCAAATAACTGTGTGTATGTATCAACAGATACTTTTTCGGATCCACCTTGCTAGTATCAGGTTGGACCCCTTTTTCCTCCAGAACTGGTTTAATTCATAGTTTGATAGATTGAACATGGTGTTTGAGGCATTCCTCAGAGGTTTTCCTCCATGTTGACATGAAGCACATCATGATGAGAATCTCCCGTTCCACCACGTCCCAAAGCTGCTCTGCTGGACTGAGATCTGGTGACTGTGGAGCCGTTGGAGGACAGTGAACTCATCGTCATGGTGGAGATGATGTGAGCTTTGTGACATGGTGCATCATCCTGCTGGAAGTTTCCATCAGAAGATGCTACACTGTGCTCAGAAAGGGATGGACAAGGTCAGCAGCAGGACTCAGGTAGGCTGTGGAGGTTAAACCATGTCATACTGGTACTAAGGGGACCAAAGTGGGACCAGAAAACCTCCCCCCACCATTCCACCAGCAGCAGCCTGAAGCGTTGATCCTGACGGCAGGATGGATCCATGTTGTCATGATGTTTCCAGCAGATTCTGATCCTACCATGTGAATGTGGAGCTGAACTGGAGACTCATCAGACCAGCAACGTTTCTCCATCTTCTATTGTCCAGTTCTGGTGAGTCTGTGTGAATTGTAGCCTCAGTTTCCTGTTCTTACTGACAGGAGGGAACCCGCTGTGGTCTTCTGCTGCTGGACTAACAAGCATGGCAGGTTCAAAATCACTTAAATCTCCTTTCTTCTCTACTCCGATGCTTAGTTTAACTTCAGCAAGTCATAAACATGGTTGAACTGACTCATACACGATCTGGGTTCAGCCTTGAGACCAGCCGCAGTGTGAAAACAACCCTCTGCTCATTCTCAGCCGTGCAGGTTCCAGAAACACACTGAAAGTATCTATACATGAACTGCAGGAACTTCTTATGGAATTTTTTTTATGTCAGCAGGTTCTGATACTTCAGCTGGAGAAAGCTGTGAGCCAGAAAATAAACATCACTTCTACTTCCAGAAACCAATGCACCTCTTCAGAGCTAACCCTATTGATCCAGCAGGTGCAACACGTGGACAGCCTTGCCACGACGCTGTGGGATATTAGATTTTTCATCAGTGAAGCAGCCTGAGTAGCCTCATCCATAACCTTATTTTCTACTCAGCACTGAGTTCTGGCAGTGATGAGGAACAAAAGTTCTGAACCCTCCCTGTACAGGCAGACGTGGTCATTGATAGAATATTTAACCAGGCTATTTATTGGTAGATGTGCCCACAGGGTTGGCAGGGTGCAAAGAAATGATTTGTTAAATATGTTTTCTGCCCTAAACACTGGAAATGTTACAGAGTCAGGAGGCATTTCACACAACCAGAGGAAAAAAAGGCTCTCAAACTACAAGTCTCTTCTCATCTCTTCACATTTACTCCCAAACTAATAAACTCCTGCTTCTGCTCTTATGTCCCTGTACATGCAACACACAACCACAACTTTGCACAATGGAATAGCTGGGATGATAACAAGCTGTATTTATCATCATGTTTTCTTACAACCATTTAATCTAGTCTGTATGTACGCCACAACCTTTGAACATTGAAGAAAAACATCATCAGAAATACACAGGTTTACAGAAAAAAACTGAGTAAACCTGCATGGCAGCTGTGCAGAGGTGATGGGAGCAAAAGCCTGAATCATTTTAATTACACAGCTGATGAAGAGTGAAATGTTTTTTTTCAGTGACGCTGTTCTTCTAATTTTCCTCATTAGACACACATCACCCAAATAGTTTTGTATTCTGTAAAATTGTGCTTCAGAATCTGCATTTCAGGCTTTACGAAGGACTATCATACAGTGCACCCGCTGCCCAAGTGGATCTAACTAAGCAAACAGGTAAGAGCCTCCCATTGAATAATCACTGCATGATTTCAGCTGCAATGAGTTTTTTAAGGGGCTCTTTGTAACTTTTTTGGCCGCTAAACCCTCAACTACCACAGGTCACACAACGCTGTCACAAAATCAAACCGTAAAAGACTCACACAAAGCAAAAACTGCACCAAAAACATGACTACAAATTATAGTTTTGAGTATCAAATGATGCAGTAACTTTGGTCATGTCAATAACTTATTGTTGTGAAAATGCTAGCATTAACTGTTAGCTTATGGGACATTACGGTAGTACTGCTTCCTCTAGAGCAGCATGTAAAAACCATAAAACTAAACCTGCCCAGTTGCCAATCATTCTGTTAGTTCTTTGATATTTACATGAATTATGGGAAATGTATAACGTTGCATTCAAACAAGCTCAACTTGAGCAAAATGTTTAGGGAGTTATGTTAGCTTTGGACTGTAGCTGATTAGCTTCAACTAGCAGCATTTAGCTTCTACTAAACAGCTAAATAAAGACACAGACATATTTTGCAATGTTCTGCAGCTCTTCAGGCACTTACTGCTGGTGTTGTGAATAAACGCTGGGTGAAAGATGTGAAAAACTTCATCACATTTTGCTACATTTGCACAAGAGGCAAAAAGCTAACTTAGCAGTCTGCTAACACTGAGGCAAACAGAGTGGGTTGCCAAGATGGACTCGTGCCTCAACTCGATCCATTTCCCACTTTCTCTTTCTGGTCGTCTCAGACACCGTTTTCAGCTGTTTGTTAGCCAAAACAAACTTAGAGGGGGGGGGGGGGGGGGGGGGGCATAAAGCAAAGCGCTTAAGGTCACATGATCCCAAGAGACACGGATCTGGTCTTGCAAAGTTACAACGTATTGTTTCTGAAGACAGCAGCCCCTTCGGAGCACCAACGTGCACCAAAAATCCTTCATTATTTCTCACATTAAGCTGATGTTTGGCTCAAAGGTTTCACCACATCCCTTTAACCCCAACTGATGCGGTGGGTAGCTTCTCATCAAGACCTTCTGTGTTCATGGAAAAGATGCTTATCTGTGTCAGAAAGGTCAGATCATTGGCATTAAGCTAAGAAAACATCAAAGGAGATGCAGAAACTAATAAGAACTGTCCAACGCATTATTAAAAACTGGAAGGATAGTGGGGAACCATCGTCTTCCAGGGAGCAAAACATCCTGAACGATGGTGATCACTTTAATGTAGATCTCAGGATGGTGTTTAAAAAAAAGTAACATCTCCACATTAACAGTGTGAAGGAAGTTAAGGGGCTGAAGAGGTGTGGAGTCAGAAGAAAACCACTGGACTCTGGAGCTGGAAGAAGGTCATGTGGTCTAATGAGTCCAGACTGACCCGGTTCCAGAGTGATGGGAGCATCTGGATAAGAAAAGAGGCAGATGAAGTGATGCAGACATCATATCTAGTGCCTCCTGTACAACCATGTGGGTACAGTCTAAGATCTGTGGTCAAATCTAAGAACTGAGCTCAGCTGAATATACTGAATCAGCAGGTTATTCCTTTTTTCCTGATCACACGACCATATTTCAACATGACAACATCAGGATTCATGGGACTCAGGTTGTCAAAGAGTAGTTCAGTGAACGGGAGACATCAGTTTCACATTTGGATTGGTCATCACAGAGTCCAGACCCGAACCCCACATGAAAACCTTTGAGATGTGCTGGAGAAGGCTTTGTGCAGTGGTCTGACTTTCCAATCATCACTACAAGATCTTGGTGAAAAATGAAGCAACTCTGATAGAAAAAAGGTGCAGAAGCTTGTTGACATGATGCCACAGCGACTGCTGCTGCTATCAAAGACGAGGGTCAACAGACGTGCATCATGATCTGGAAGAGGACTACTTACTCTGCAGTGTCTGGGGATAAAAAGTAGACCAGCCAACCACTGGTTAACATAAAAGTCACTTGGCATAGAAATCATCACATGTAACTTTACTACATTTGAGTTGTTTTAATGCAGGGGTGTCCAAAGTGGGTCTTCACAATCCTGCATGTTTTCAATATATCCCTGCTCCAACACACCTGCCTCAAATTAAATGGACCCATCGGCCAATGAAGTTCTACACAATTACTCATTAGTTTGAGCCAATGCGTTGAAGCAGGGAGACATAAAAAACCTGCTGGATTACTCCCCTCGAAGACCAGAGGTGGATATTCCTGTTTCAGATGCAATATTTCCGTCAGGGTGAGTTAATTTCGATTGCTCCTAACTTCCTTCCTTCCTTCATTCCTTCCTTCGTACGTACATAGGTAGGTAGGTAGGTAGGTAGGTAGGTTGGTTGGTTGGTAGGTTGGTTGGTTCATTCGTTCAGGGAAGCTGTAGTCTATCCCAGCAATCATCAGGTGAGAGGTAAGTACACCTGGACAGGTTGGCGGTTCATCACACACACTAGATAACATATTTTCGCAAAGTAAAAGCGATATTTGTATCTTAAGACAAATGACAATTTGCAGTTGTTTCCATTGAACAGCGTTTAGCACATCAGCTTCAGTTCTCATGAAATCTCATCAGCTGGACGAGATTTTACGAGAATCGCAGCTAATATAAAGTAGCCACGTAGCGTTATTTCGGTTTTTTACTTGCTGCAAAGAATTTGCTCCGACTTTCTGAAGCTTCTCCCTCATTTTCTTTTCTAAAACTCTGAAATTTGCTGTTGTTTCCTCCATATTGCGCCATTTTTACCTGGTCACGACTCCCCACGTCACATCCAGGGACATGTAAATACGAAAAAAGTGTTTCTTTTGCGATAAATTTCTCTGAAAATATATCTGAAAAACTACCTCATGAGAGCATAACAACTTTTTAGCAATATTTCAGTCTCTTTTTTAAACATGGGTGTTTCCATAAGTGTTCTTATTTATTTCGATATTTAGTTTTTGTGCAATTTTAGCTGTAATGGAAACACAACCGCTGTCATTCCTCTTTAATTCTCTAAACTGACTTTTCACCAAACAACGTCTGATTCAATACGTTTCTAACGATACACATATCACAGATACTGAATCTATATTTCACCATTTGTCTTAAGACTGGGTCGACTGCACTTCTTTTAAAATACACAGCAGTATAAAATATTCATGTTGGAGTAACACAACTGCAACTCTTGCAGTTCAACAGCTACTTTACGCTTCGTCTTGTCCTCCCAGCTGTGCAGCCGTCCATCGTTCTGCAGGTTTAACTGCTTTCTGTGTTTATTTTCTGAAGCAGTTCGGCCAAAGATAGTTGCAATGCAGTGATCATGTCTGAGGAGTGAAGAAATCACAGCCTGGCCTTTATTCTACCTCACAGCTGTTGAATCAGCATTCCTGCAGGTTTTCAATATATCCCTGCTTCAACACACCTGAACCATAGTAAACAAATCCAACAGTCAATGAAGTTCTGCCAAATGATGCATTAATTTGCATTAGGTGTGTTGTTTTAAAACTTGCAGGGCTGCTGTTGAATACTCCTGTTTTACCTGAATGAAAGAACAGTGTGTGTGTGTGTGTGTGTGTGTGTGTGTGTGTGTGTGTGTGTGTGTGTGTGTGTGTGTGTGTGTGTGAAAATAAAGACAGAACTAAAACAGACACAGTTGGGTGAAACTGTGTCATACCGTCTAATAAAGACGGGAAAAGTAGAATATTTTTCGTGTGAACAATCTGCCTGCTGAGTCCACCAACGCCGTCCATCAGCGTTAATTATTTCCACAGCCGGCATGCCTCATTACTTACATGTCGTAATCCTCTGATCATTAAAGCTTTTCTTAAAAAAATATAAAGAAAGTAAAAACATTGGCACACAGGCGGCTTTGGAGATAAAATATAAATAACAAGAAATTTCCATCCTCGTCAATGTTCTAACATTAATCTCAGACTTCAGGAAGAATTTTCTTCCTGACTTCGAAGCCAAACTGAGTTATGAAAGCGTATCTGCACGCTCAGACGGCTGAAAGCACAAAGCGTTAAATATCATATAGGTTACTGTAAAATGAGCTACATAAACACATAATCCTAAAGTATCCAGAGAGAATGATGATATGGATCAGATGTAAAGACAGCAATCATTCGATTGACAGAAAACATACATGTGAACTTGTTTGACCTGTTTTGAATGTGTTTGTATTTAAGGAAATGGCTGTTTTTTATTGACATGTCTGGTCGAGCTTAAGGAAGGAAGTCAGTCGGGACATTTCAGGAACTTTTTCTGATTTAATATGAATGGAGTCATTGTGTTAAATCAGCTGTAATATCCTGTTTACTATAAAAACACAGCTTTGCTGTGATTGGTCCGCTCTTGTGACCAGATGAAACCCCGATCCCGACTCATTTTGTTAAGTTTTAGCCTATCGTTTCCATGGCAATAGAGTTTTCTGTGGATAAAACTACAAAAACAAGCTCCAGATCAAAACTTTCTTTAAACACAAAGCGAAACCTGTCCATGTAGATGTAAACAGGAATGTAAACTCTGTTTACACCCTGGAACAGCACCACAACCACCACAACGTCGACAACAACGGCCGACCTCCATGTTCTGCTGGTCCTGCTGAATCTTTTTGAGTTGTTTGGTCTTTCAAAGCAAAACTCCACCTTGTTCAGCCGGTTTGCCATCAAAGAGGATGCATGGACGTGTACAGTCCACGTTGCTGCTGACTCAATCAGTAGTTCTCATGTTTATTTTCTCTCAATTTATAAGACAAAGACAATAAACACGGTTTAACATCTAAACGAGAACAACTGAAAGTCAAAAGGCCAGATTTCACTCATCGTTATTCATACAGAAGCTTCTCTGATGGATAATCTTCAGCATAATTGGCCTCTCACTGTCTTCCTCTTCCTCTCTTCGCCTCCTTCAGAGCTACCTGCATTTCCCCTTGCTTCATTTACATCCTCTATCACTCACTTCCAGCTACAATCAGGACAAACTCCATGTAAACCAATGCCAGATGATCTTAACCAGCTGTGTTACTCGACGTTAAAGCCTTAAAGTGGACATTTTCTCCTCTCCTGATTCCTTTCATTCAATTCAAAATGACGTCAGATGCTCTGCTGTCAACATCACGGCTTTGGGGGTGCGGTGCATTCTTGTTTTCAGATTCCTCCATGACTGTAATGTTTCCTGAAATTACATGAATCAGTAAGAACTTTGATGGATTTCTGATCAGTGTCTCTAAACAACACCCGACATCCTGCTTCTACTCTGAGACACCTGCTGCTGGTATCGGATCAAACTAGGTGTTAGTTCAGGTGTGTTCACCTCTCCACTCAAAGAAACGTCTCTGGTATCCAGATTTCTCTTCCTCAGGGAAAACCAGGACTTTCTCCGTTGCCTGTCTTCACTCTTGCCAAAGATTTAGTTCTTTTGACTTGACTTTCTCAAAAGAATCGGATCTTTCGGCTCCCAAATGGCTCCTTATTTGGTAGCATCCGTCGCTTCTGTTTGAGTCTCATTTAACAGTTATGAATGGTTTGTTTGTTGCTAAGCAGTTTTATTGCTTTTTTTTGTCATCAAAGCCTTATTTCTGTTCACTTTTTCATCAGAAAATAGAATAATATTTTAATGAACTGAACACAGAACCACACCAAGCAAATCAAGTAAATAAAAGGTTTAAATCCGAGCATTGTAACGCTTTAAATGAGCTAATTTCTGAAGCTCTCCTGGTCTGTACCACCGCACTGCCTGTCTTCCAGGTGGCTCTTCCTCCTCATAGTGGTATGATCCTTGTCTGTCTTCATATTGAGTCAAAATAAAGTCCCGCCCTGCCTCTCTAAGACAGGAATCAGCTCTTCTCGTTCCCTGCTGGCAGTAAATTGACTCATTCATGAACGACACGTCACCAGTCTGTCCAGCTGCAATCTTTATGAACAGAACTCTGTTGAACTGACTGTGCAGGTGTGGACTAAACCATTTTTCACTATTTTAGAAGGGTGACAGGTTCATTATCGTTAATACATTCAGCGCCACAGCCCCTTCAGCAAGGTTGGCTTTCCTTATCACATTAAATAAAAAAAAGATAAAACACACATAAGACAGCCCCCAGTCTGACACCACTGCATGCATCTGAAGGTCAATACACACCTTTACAAGAGGAGAAAAACCTAAACAGGCCTTTGGATAAGACCTGGAACGACAAGTGTTGCATCAGGATATAGTGCACACCTGAAGCATCACACTGCCAGCTTGACCTCCACACTACAACCCCGCTACTATCATGCCGATATGGTTTCCAGTCATGTTTACATCAGGACAGACGTCGTTTTAACCCCACTGGTGTGCAAATGCTTCTTTTTTCTTTAAATACACAAAAGAAGAGTTTTGGGTTTTGTGTGGAAATGCTGTGTGTGCATTAAAATCTCCATGTGAAGCACGAGTCGTTCATACTTTTCATTCATTTCAAAGAAATAACATCTTTAATACATAATCACTTAAGGTAAATAGTAAATATTCTACATAGTTAAAGCACTTTTACACCAGAAAGCACAACTATCCATCAGAAGACGCTCATGCAGTCTGCACACTGCTTCCCTCCATCGTTCATCCATAATGAACAAATACCAGCCCATCTGACTGTCCTGTTCTTGTCACTCATGGGTCATGGATTGTTGTATAGTTGTGTTGATGTATTGTTGTATAGTTATATTACTGTATTATTGTTGTATAGTTTTATTGTTGTTGCATTGCTGTATAGTTGTATTGCTGTATTATTATTGTATTTTTGTAATGTTGTATTATTGTATTATCGTTGTATTGTTTTATTGTTGTATAGTTGTATTATTGTTGTCTTGTTGTATTGTATATTATTATTGTTGTATTACTGTTACTGTTGTATTGTTTATTGTTGTATAGTTGCACTGTTGCATTATTGTTGTATTGTATTATTGTTGTATAGTTGTATCATTGTTGCCTTATTGTATTATTGTATTTTACTATTGTAGTATTATTGTATTATTGTTGTATAGTTGTATTATTGTATATTATTATTGTTGTATCATTGTATAGTTGTATATTATTATTGTATTATTATTGTATAGTTGTATAGTTGTATTATTGTTGTATATTATTGTGTTACTGTTGTATTGTTTTATTGTTGTATAGTTGTACTGTTGCATTATTGTTGTATTGTATTACTGTTGTATTATTGTATTATTATTATTGTATAGTTGTATAGTTGTATAGTTGCATGCTTCAGCAACTTGGACTTTTGTCGTCATGACAACACTGATCCACTATAACAGAGTTTCTCTGAGTGTTTTGTTTTAACGTGGATCTAATAAACAACATGGAAACTTGTTAACGTCCCTTCTTCTGTTCAAATGAGTTCAGCTAAATATTTGCTCTCGGTGGCGTGTGTCTTAATGTGTTTGAAACCTCTTGAGTAGAAATTTATGAGAATTCCTCAGCTGCACTTCAAGTGGGACCAGCGACTATTGATTTTAATCTCACTGCGGAGAACTGAGGGCTGCTGTTGCTGTTTTATGGCAACAAAGAAAATCTGTGTGTGTGCTGCTGGCATCTTTCTTCTGTTAGCTGTAATTTAGTCTGTGTGGGTAAAACTGCTCAGAGGCAGGAGAGGAGATGTTTTCCAAGAGCATCTTTACTACATTAAAATTCCCTTCACACACTGATTGCAGCTAATTAATTAAATACACTAACGCAAAAATAAAAGTATTTAATCACCTGTTGAACGGATAGGACTGAAAAAATAACGTTCAGTCGTTTTGGCCGACCTGTTCCACAGGATTGGATGGTGATGTCAATCAAACTCAACTGCCATTTGTCCCTCCCCCTCAACCCCTCAGCATGTGCTTCTCTGAGACACTCTGAGAGGTTTGGAGCGCATGTACAAGCAACGAAGCCAGAACTACTGCTTGGCTAGCTACATTACATACAAAACATCCAAATATGGTACACACTTAAACAAATGGGGCATTATAGCGAATCAATACTGTGGAACACACGTGAACCATTGAGAAACGAGCCCTGCTGGTCTTCGAGCACTGGGCAGCATCGATTTGCTACACACATAGCATGTTCCTTTGCTTTGGAGGCGTGGCTTCAGGAGGACGAAAGGAGTCTGGACTTTTGTGTAGTTTTCAAGCAGCAACCTCCGGCAGTTAAAAGTGAAGCTCATGTCTGAGTGACAAAAATTGCAGTTCCCCCTTCATCCACTAGGGGCTCCAAAACAGAGCGAATCTCCATAGACTCCAATGTTAAAAAGACCAACTTCACAGCGGAAATAAACAGCTGAGATAAACATATTTACAGTCTGGTACAACAAAGCATTTTAGATTTAATAGGTCAGGTTTACCTGACCGACTGTTTCAAAGTAATTTAATCTCAAAATTTGACATATTTAGGGGCGTGTCCTTTTGATTGACAGGTACCCGATCTCCCACTTTAAGTAAGAAGAACGTAGAACAACCGCGGTTTTTAGCCGGTTAACAACGTGACTTAGCTTTAGCCCTCTCACCTCCGTTAGCTGGTTAGTTTGGTTAGCTCTTAGCTACAGGCAGGTCGGAGTTCACTCGATGTCAATCATCGCTGATAGACTCTGCTCATTGGGGGTGACTTAGCATCTTGGAGGGTTCACCATGTCTTCTTCACACCCTGACCTCCGATCCAACTCTTTTAGACAGAATCTGGACTCATCACTAAACATGAAGTTGCTTTCAGGTTTCATTTGACATGTTGACACCAGAGCAAACGAGCCGCCATGACAGCAAAAGATTGTCGTGATGTAGAGTTTTTGTTGTCTTTTCCGGTTTCCTGTTTTATTCTGTAGTTTTCCTTGTTTAGTTCCCTCGTGTCTTGTTTCCTGTTTTGCCTGCTTCTGCTTTCAATTAGTCCATTCAAAACACCTGTGTCTTGTTCACTTTGTATTTATACCATACCACTAGGTTTCTGTTCTCAGCACTGGTTCAGCACTGTGTCTGCATACATATTGTAGTCTCCTATAATGTCCTTGTCCTGTCTTTTGTTCAGTTTTTTTTTCAAGGATTAAATCTTGTTTCTGCATCTAGTCTGCCTCCAGCCTCTCTGTCCTGCAATTGGGTCTCCACGTACCTTGACATAAACAGCGGTTAAATTCTGCCCAGCAGCCTTTAGGACCGGAGCTTGGCTGTGTCTAGAGTCCATCGTATCATCCAGCAAAAATGACTGCAAATCCATAGAAGACTACTTGCGTTTCTTGAGTCAGGAAACGATATTGTGGCGTTGTCTGCATTGGAAAAGTTTCCAAGTTTCATGGAAAATGAAATTTGGCCTAGTGTGGAGCTGGTAGCAGGACTCACTCCGAATAATGCTTCAACTTGGCCTTACAGACCATCAGCTTGAAGTTATGCTGCAGCACTGGCCTGTCCAGATCTATCAAACATGGCAGCACCAACTCGTCACTAAAGCAGGGTCCACGCTCACAGGTTCAGCCAATCCGGTGCCTGATTGGTGTAGGAGAAGCTCAGACGAAGAGTCTGTTTGTAGACAAGATTTGGAAAGTTTTTTGGGGTCACAACCCACAAAGTCAACATCCATGTAAACATGGCTCCATTTAAAATGGAAACCAACAAACTTTCCAATGATTTAATACCAAAAACATTGTTACAGCAAGTTCATATTGAGTATTTACAAACATTTATAGACTGGAATAGACATATCGTATCCTGCATCCCTGGCTACTGAGCCTTATTCTGGATCTTTAAAGGCATGTTCTTCTTCGCAATTCAATAGAAGGTGCATCATGAGCATTTTTATTCAGAGATGAGGTCATTTTGATAAATCAGTCAGTTGTTAAAATGAACAAATGATTAAAGATAAGTGAGAGACTGTGCAGCCTTGTCACCAAAAATCTAAATGAGTCCAATTAGAAATGATGATGCTGTAGCGTAGCTAGTTCTTCTCATTATTTCTGCCACAGCGATGGAACAGTATCAGTCATTACTGAACCTTTTCCAGTCATTTCTCCCATTTCATTCTCATCCAGTACAAATTAATTTCATCCATTCCTTCAGTGGGATTAAGCTGCCAGGTCGTCGATTGGCTTCCAGGAACGAAAGGTGACTTTGAAGACAGCGGCCCGTTTTACACCTCTATGATGCTGTTGTCATAAACTGGGCTAATCCACTTTAGGTAGACAAGCAGAAAATCCATCATCCCTTCAGAGTTAATAGTCAAAGTTCCATTCAAAGCGTGAAACGGATAAAATGCTGTTTAGCTACTGGGCAGAACTCTGACTGCATTTTTTATTCATAAATTTGAGAGAGAACAAAGATGAAGGGAGGCGGTGATCAAGAGTTGTGCCTGGCAGCATCCCCAGAGGGAAGTTATCTTTTCCACCCTTCTGTACTTTCACGGTTGCAGCCCAATGGATTAGACGGGGCGAGGAGTGCTTTCTGCTTTTGCTTTCCCCCCCTGCGATATGAAATTCCGTCGACAGAAGTGACAACAGAATAAAAGGGAGAAAGGGCTTCTTGATAAGAAACGAAACCCCGCACACACACACACACACACCTTATGCTGCCAGGACATGCCAGCTGAGTGCTGCATAACTTCTCATTACGGCTTCCAGTTGCCTTGGTTTAATTAGGAGTGATAAGTTATAAGCTTCATCATTTATAAAACACAGCAGAGACGATTTGCGTAAATCAGCTGATGAATTATGCCGTCTTATTAGCAGCATGATGAGCTGCTACGCCTCTGCTGTCTCCATCCTCTGATGAAGATAAATGCAGTCACAACCCTGACAGCAACATGCAACAGAGTGAAGAAGTTCGACAATCCTCCAGCTGGGTTCACGTCTAAAACGGCTCAAAGCCGACTCATTTCACAGACATGCATGAGATGCTGATGATGAATGATTTGCAGGCATTGTCTCCTCTTTCTGGGCTGCAGGCGACTTCATGGACGTCTACTGCAAAATGTTTGATGAGAAAATCAGCAGCAACTTAATGCGAAAGAACAAGCCAAAGGGCACAGAGACATATTTCCTCCTGGTAAATGATGTGTAAGGTTTGGCTGGTAGAAGGACAATAAAATGACAAAGTGTTTCAATATAGCCAGAATACCTGGTTATATTGAAACACTGGTCTACCTGTTTGTCTGCATCAAACAGGTAGACCAGAATGAGAGTCCGGCCCTGCGTGATCTTTAAAAAGAAAAGCCTCAGAGGTCACACTGACAAGGAAAAATAAAGACCTCAGTCTTAGAACCAGCAGCAGCATCTGCATCTCACATTTCCTTTGCAGTGCCCCCTTGTGGTGGAGAGAAGCAACAACAGATAAACAAATGTGTGTTTGGAAAACTGCATGACAAACAGCAGACACACAAAGCAGGCTGGAACATCCAGTTTCCATATTGGTTCTGCTCATTACTGATTATTCCTGCAGTGTTTTCTCTTTACTGCTGGAGACATTTTGGGTTCATTTACTAACTTTAATAAAAAAAACAAAAAAAAAATATTTGCTGCATTTGCTAGAATATGATGAACATTGCAGGATGTTTTGTGTTTATATATATATTTGTTGTTGTCATTAATTTTGTTTTCTCTCTTTTTTTCCCCCCGGCAGGCTTGTCTGGTGCTGGACTAGTGTTTGTTCATGTGTCCATCCTGTCCTCTCAGCCTCCAGCCAGTCCAGGCAGGCTGTTGTCTTCCCTGGATACTCAGGAGGGAGGTTTAATGGAACAGTAGATACCGTATGAGACACACGTTTCCTCATGGCTTCTATTTTATTTACTGGGAATTATGTAAATACAATTATAACAAATTTAACTCAGCCATATTATTAATTATTGTTATATTATTAATTACATTATTAATTAATAATATTATTAATACTACTACTACTACTACTACTAATAATAATAATAATAATAATAATAATTATTATTATTATTATTATTAGTATTATTATTATTATTATAAAAATAATAACAACAACAAAAACAACAACAACATTAATAATAATATGTGATATAAAAATGCATTAAATGCTGCTGTTATTCTCTTGTATAAATATCTAACATTGTTACTGACTTGTGTTCCTCTTCTTTCTCAGCAGAATCGCTGGATTAGAGTCACGCTGCTGTTTTCTTACCTTTCCTTTGCCAACTGGTCCAGGAGGGCCGTCCTTACTGGTTCTGGTTCTGATGGAGGTTTTATTCTTCTTTTTCAGGATGGACAATTGAATCAAAGAAAAGCACAGCTGACATTTATTTTTTTATTTATCGGTCTGTCTGTCTGTCTGTGAGCAACTTTATGCAAAAAACACATAATGGATTTTAATGGTATTTTTATTTTTATATTTTGTCTGGTTTTTTTTTTTCTTTTTTCTTAGAACATGTCTTGGTCTAATTTAGATCAAATTAAATGTTGGAAGTGATCCGGATCTGGATCTGGAAGCAAAGGGTGTGAAGGATTCTTCCTCATTGTGAGATCGGACAATTTTCAGTATATCTGTGTATATGTGTGTAACGGATGAGATGATTCCACTTGCCATCCTTTGTATTTCTGTAATTTAAGCTTTATGTGTAATTTGATTTATTATTATGAGTCTAGCATTTTCAGTCAACAGATTTTATTTATTTACATTTATTGTGATGGGTACTTTAAATTCAGATTAATTTTGAAGCATTTGAACGCCACCTGTGAGACCCTGCAGATTTGAGACGGACACCCCCTCTGTCTAGCCTCAGTCTGATATCGGGAGGACTCGTGGTAAGTTGGCTTGCACTTATCGCGACAGTGATCTTTTTATCATCGTGTTTTAAATGTTTATTTTCTGTCTGTATGTATTCTGTTAAGTTAACTGCTGACGTGATGTGGTTGTGCTTTGTAAAAGGCTATGTTACTCATTAGCAACTTGTTAGCTTTGTGTGACTAATGCTAGTAACTTGGCTGCGTAAAACAAGTGAGTTTTCTTTTTCAGTTGTGTCGATGCCGTGACTGTGGGAGCTGATGAGCCTGTTTTTTTATGTTTTGAACCAGATGTAGTAATAAAGAAGCCGTGGATTCTGAGACTGGGTACCTTGGTCGTCATTTCACACCACGCAGAAAAGAATAACCTAGCCTCTACATCTGCACATAACTCCACAATAAATGGTGAAAAAAATCCTGGAGAAGTTCCCAACAGGTTTTACAAGATATCAAAGATAGATGTGGATCGCAGTAACACTCTGGATACTACCATCCAGAACAGGAACGACATTCTGGATACGACCATCCAGAAAAGAAACAACATTCTGAATACGACCATACAGAACAGGAACGACATTCTGGATACGACCATCCAGAAAAGAAACAACACTCTGGATACTACCATCCAGAACAGGAACGACATTCTGGATACGACCATCCAGAAAAGAAACAACACTCTGGATACTACCATCCAGAACAGGAACAACATTCTGGATACGACCATCCAGAAAAGAAACAACATTCTGGATACGACCATCCAGAAAAGAAACAACATTCTGGATACGACCATCCAGAAAAGAAACAACACTCTGGATACTACCATCCAGAACAGGAACAACATTCTGGATACGACCATCCAGAAAAGAAACAACATTCTGGATACGACCATCCAGAAAAGAAACAACATTCTGGATACGACCATACAGAACAGGAACGACATTCTGGATACGACCATCCAGAAAAGAAACAACATTCTGGATACGACCATCCAGAACAGGAACAACATTCTGGATACGACCATCCAGAACAGGAACAACATTCTGGATACGACCATCCAGAAAAGAAACAACATTCTGGATACGACCATCCAGAACAGGAACAACATTCTGGATACGACCATCCAGAACAGGAACAACATTCTGGATACTATAATCCAGAACAGGAACGACATTCTGGATACTACCATACAGAACAGGAACGACATTCTGGATACGACCATCCAGAACAGGAACGACATTCTGGATACTACCATCCAGAACAGGAACAACATTCCGGATACTACCATCCAGAACAGGAACGACATTCTGGATTCTATAATCCAGAACAGGAACGACATTCTGGATACTACCATCCAGAAAAGAAACAACATTCTGGATACGACCATCCAGAACAGGAACAACATTCTGGATACTATAATCCAGAACAGGAACGACATTCTGGATACTACCATACAGAACAGGAACGACATTCTGGATACTACCATACAGAACAGGAACGACATTCTGGATACGACCATCCAGAACAGGAACGACATTCTGGATACTACCATCCAGAACAGGAACGACATTCTGGATACTACCATCCAGAAAAGAAACAACATTCTGGATACGACCATCCAGAACAGGAACAACATTCTGGATACTATAATCCAGAACAGGAACGACATTCTGGATACTACCATACAGAACAGGAACGACATTCTGGATACGACCATCCAGAACAGGAACGACATTCTGGATACTACCATCCAGAACAGGAACGACATTCTGGATACTACCATCCAGAACAGGAACGACATTCTGGATACTACCACACAGAACAGGAACAACATTCTGGATACTATAATCCAGAACAGGAACGACATTCTGGATACTACCATACAGAACAGGAATGACATTCTGGATACGACCATCCAGAACAGGAACGACATTCTGGATACTACCATACAGAACAGGAACGACATTCTGGATACTATAATCCAGAACAGGAACGACATTCTGGATACTACCATACAGAACAGGAACGACATTCTGGATACGACCATCCAGAAAAGAAACAACATTCTGGATACTACCATTCAGAAAAGAAACAACATTCCGGATACTACCATCCAGAACAGGAACGACATTCTGGATACTATAATCCAGAACAGGAACGACATTCTGGATACGACCATCCAGAACCGGAACGACATTCTGGATACTACCATCCAGAACAGGAACGACATTCTGGATACTACCATCCAGAAAAGAAACAACATTCTGGATACGACCATCCAGAACAGGAACAACATTCTGGATACTATAATCCAGAACAGGAACGACATTCTGGATACTACCATACAGAACAGGAACAACATTCTGGATACGACCATCCAGAACAGGAACAACATTCTGGATACGACCATCCAGAACAGGAACGACATTCTGGATACTACCACACAGAACAGGAACAACATTCTGGATACTATAATCCAGAACAGGAACGACATTCTGGATACTACCATACAGAACAGGAACGACATTCTGGATACGACCATCCAGAACAGGAACGACATTCTGGATACTACCATCCAGAACAGGAACGACATTCTGGATACGACCATCCAGAACAGGAACAACATTCTGGATACTATAATCCAGAACAGGAACGACATTCTGGATACGACCATCCAGAACAGGAACGACATTCTGGATACTACCATCCAGAAAAGAAACAACATTCTGAATCCGACCATCCAGAACAGGAACAACATTCTGGATACTATAATCCAGAACAGGAACGACATTCTGGATACTACCATCCAGAACAGGAACGACATTCTGGATACTACCATCCAGAACAGTAACGACATTCCGGATACTACCATCCAGAAAAGAAACAACATTCCGGATACTACCATCCAGAACAGGAACAACATTCTGGATACTACCATCCAGAACAGGAACAACATTCTGGATACGACCATCCAGAACAGGAACAACAGTCTGGACACGACCATCCAGAACAGAAACAACAGTCTGGATACTACCATCCAGAACAGGAACGACATTCTGGATACTACCATCCAGAACAGGAACGACATTCTGGATACGACCATACAGAACAGGAACGACATTCTGGATACGACCATCCAGAAAAGAAACAACATTCTGGAAACTACCATCCAGAAAAGGAACAACATTCTCGATACTACCATCCAGAACAGGAACAACATTCTGGATACGACCATCCAGAACAGGAACAACATTCTGGATACGACCATCCAGAACAGGAACAACATTCTGGATACGACCATCCAGAAAAGAAACAACATTCTGGAAACTACCATCCAGAAAAGGAACAACATTCTCGATACTACCATCCAGAACAGGAACAACATTCTCAATACTATAATCCAAAACGGGAACGACATTCTGGATACTACCATCCAGAACAGGAATGACATTCTGGAGACTACCATACAGAACAGGAATGACATTCTGGAGACTACCATACAGAACAGGAACAACAGTCTGGATACTACCATCCAGAACAGGAACAATGTTCTGGATACTACCATCCAGAACAGGAATGACATTCTGGAGACTACCATACAGAACAGGAACAACAGTCTGGATACTACCATACAGAACAGGAACAACATTCTGGATACTACCATCCAGAGCAGGAATGACATTCTGGAGACTACCATACAGAACAGGAACAATGTTCTGCATACTACCATCCAGAAAAGGAATGACATTCTGGATACTACCATCCAGAACAGGAACGTTTCTTCACTACAAGAGAACAAACATGTAACAAACACCACAATGTAGCCTAGATACTGTGGATTCGTTATCAATACATCTGGAATCTGATAGTGGATCCATATGAGATGAAAGTGGGACCAGAACTGGATGGAAACCAGTGAACGACCTGTTTGGTGGAGGTCTGCGCTCTCACAGATAAACTGGTTTATACTAAATTGGACTAATAAGGATCATACGTTGGATTTGTCTGAACTAGGCTGGACTGAAACATGTGGGACTGCATGTATCTATAAAACTGCCTTCAGATGACCTTTGGGACTTGGTGCTTTGCAGAAAAAGCTGTTAAAGATCCATTCTTTACGTCTTCGCTAAAACCCTTTATCGACTGAAAAAGCTGGAGTGTGAACGACACGCGCATGAAGAGAAGATGAGCACACCTGACCAAACTGTTTCTGCTAACACACTAATCAAGAGATGAATTTCACTGTGATGTAAAGAGGCCTCAACAGTAAATCACCTCCCGACCTCTGCAAAACAGACATTACGCTGCTCATCAAGCCACCAAAATGTCAAGTCTGATTGCAGCACATTGTGTTGGCTTGTGCACGTGATGAAGTGCTCCGTTAGGAGGACGTACGCGACGCATGCTGCCTGGAAATGCATGGTAGGGGTCTGTGTGTTGGAGCGCCGGCTGGCTGAAGCGTTACTTTATCTTTTTGTCTGATCTGCGGCAGGCATCAACTGCGAAGCACCTGCCTCGGTGGTGTGTCAGCACAGCCACGAGCTCTGATAGCGCAACAAAGAGCAAACATCAAGCGGCAGCGCAGACATTATTAGTGTCACTCGCAATGACAGATCTTATATTGATGACTTCCTTGTTCTGGCACCGTTAAATATTTAGTTTCTGAAAGGGTAAAACACATCCCTCCCAGGTTTCCTGAGATCAAGGGAGCCGTGTTTGGAAAAGCTGACGTTGGGGTTTACATGAGATGCCTGTCGGCTGCCTGTCGGCTGAATCATGGCTGCATGGTAATACCTGGCTCAGGAGAGCACAGTCAGTCAGAATAACATCCAACAAAAACACGTCTGTCTTCAGAGGAGCTGGCCTTGTGTGTGTGTGTGTGTGTGTGTGTGCTGCTGAATGGATCTGCTTCAATCTTTGCTTTGCAAGCCTGCATATGTGCAGCTGTCTTCTCCCTGTCGCACAGTGACTTTACCTCGCAGAGGATCAGTTCGTTTGACATTAATCCCGTCTATCTCTCATCATGTTTCCTTATCTCCGTGTTATTATGCACCATGCGCTCGTGTCCCTGCAGCCCAGCTCGGAGTTTCTTCTGGCGGGCTGTAGCTTGAGCCGAGATGTTTTCCTGCCGGCGCCACTGCACCGTGTGGTCCTTGATAAGGTGTCTGTGAGGGCTGATAGGGTTGTTGATCAAACAAATGTCTGCACAGTCACTTGGCCTGCGGTTTTGTTTAGCTTTTATTTCCATTTAGCTGCTCTTAAGGAAACGACGGAGGCCTCCAACATCTAACAAAATGAGCCATCAGCTGGAGGGTCGAACCAAAGCAAACAGCATGCAACAGGTCTGAATAAGACGCTGGAATAGATTATTTTCACTACATCCACATCATCTTTTGAATCACTGAGTTATTGGTTGTGTTAGGGAGTGTGTGCATGAGTGCACAAGTAAATATGTGTTTATCTGATGTGCTTGCATGCATGCATTATATCTGTATAATGTGATTATGGTATCTGCCTGCACTCCGGGTCTTTCCAAACCACGCAGAAACAGACAGTCTAATCTTGTTGGTTGCTAGGAACTGGGCAAGCTGGGGAATGGATGAGGCAGACCACTCTGTAACCCCATCAAATAGCTCACCACACTGAGCTGGACATGATCTAATATCAGCATGAGAGGAAGGGAGGCTGTGGAAGGCGGATATGCATTTGGATGAAAACAATCATATTAAAGAATGCGTTGTGGCTGCGTGTGGTCAGCGCGCGGCTGCGGGATTGAAGCGCGCAGGGGTCAAGAGATGCATGGAAATGAGCAAAGGTCCAGTTGCTGACAGCAGCTTTCAGGGAAACAATTACGTTTCTTCATTTTCATGGATTTGTTCTGCAATTTCCATGAATATTTCTGCAGAGGATTTTAGTGCAAAAGCATGAAATCCGAGAGAGCAGAGAACAGCTCACAGCTGCTTCATGATGAAATATCCACATTTATTTACACAAAATGAAGATTTCATCAGATATTTATTTATGCTGATCTATTCATTTACAATGATCCAAAGGGTCCAGAGAGAAACGACATATATATTTACTTTTCCCTTTATTTGCATCTATTTTAATGCATTTTTATGTTTATTTTTCATTCATTTATTAATTTTCCACAGTTCCAGAAAGAAACAGCAATCAACCCATGTTCACTTTTATTTTCATGTTATTTATTTGTTAATTTACTGGTGCTTTTATTCTAGTTTGAGTCATCCTGCAGGATTTCATTGATCCATTTTATTTCAGGTGTGTTGGAGCAGGGAAACATTCAAAACCTGAAGGCCGACGGCCCCTGAGGACCGACTATGGACACGCGGGGTCTGTGGGTTTCATTTGGTTAAGAAACCGAGTCACATTCAAATGAATGCAGCTAATAAAAGTGTTTTTGTGTCTCCAGCTGACCAGTTTAGACGACAACGCCAAACATGGTTGCTGCAGCGGTCTTCACCCTCCTAACGTGGGATCAGTCGGCCATTTGTCGACTCCTGGAGCGTTTTGTGAACATTTTAGCTGAAAACAGAAGTAACGACACCCTAAAAAGTGACACTGTGTGGAGAATTCAGCAGTCAGCAACGTTGACGTGAAGTAGAGTGCCGTTACACTCGGTCACGTCGCCGTGGAGCGACATCATGCATCTGCGATGTTTAAGGACGATCAGTCGCTACACCGCTGTCGTGTCAGAGATTCTTCAGCAGGAACATTTAATAAAAACTTACATGTTGATGAAGAGAAAACTCTGGAACTGCTGTTTTATCTTCTCATGTTCTGGAACAAGATGGGCTTTTATTTCTTCTCGACCGCACGACTGCAACGGTCTTTATGCAGGTATCGGCCAACGCGCTCTTTCACGCTTGCAGTTAGTCCAGAATTCTGCTGCACGACTTTTAACTGGTACCAGAAAACATGAACGCTGATTTTAGCTTCACTCCACCGGCTGCCTGGACGTTTCAGAATTGATTTTAAGATCTTATTGTTTGTTTTTAAAGCTTTAAATGGACCGGCCCCTCAATACATTACCAATAGGTTTACACCCCAGCTCGCACCTTGAGGTCTCAGTTCCAGTTTCCAGCTTGTGGTGCCAAAGACGAGACTGGAAGGCTCTGCCGCTCCATGAGCTGCCTCCACATCTAAAGGCCCATTTTATTCTTTGGCTTTTAACACTGTGGGAGTTGTGTGGTCCTCTTGTTTTATTGTTCCTTTTAATTATTTTATTGGGTATTTATTCATTTTTAATTGTTTTACCTGTTTTTATTATTTTAACGACATTAATATTTCATTATATTTTTATTTTGTGATATTCAACTTTGTGCTGCACTTTGGCGACGTTCTGTTTTTAACATGTGCTTTATAAATAAAGTGGATTGGATGACGATGACCCCCCATGGATTTGCTCCACAGAAGGTTTCCGTTAACTTTTGGAGAAAAGCGCTGATCACAAAATATTATAATATAATAATTTTATATTCTGATCATGTCCGTCACATGTCAGTCAAAGCGCACGATGAAAACAATCTCTGGATGACGGACCGACCAGATGCTGCAGGAACAGAACCACATCTTTCCACTGTTAACCTGGATCAAGCAGACCGGGAGGCAGGACCTTCAGTTGTCTCTTTGGGACCAGATCCCAATCTGGATTCAGGAAGCAGAACCGGATCATAGTCTGGCCACAGGAAAAAGAACCAGATCTGGTCTGGTCTTGTCTGGTCTGGCCTGGTCTGGTCTGGTCTGGTCTAGTCTAGTCTTGTCTAGTCTAGTCTAGTCTAGACTGGTCTGGTCTGGTCTAGTCTAGTCTAGTCTAGTCTAGTCTGGTCTGGTCTAGTCTAGTCTAGTCTGGTCTAGTCTAGTCTAGTCTAGTCTAGTCTAGTCTAGTCTGGTCTGGTCTGGTCTGGTCTGGTCTGGTCTAGTCTAGTCTGGTCTAGTTTATCTGGTATGGTCTGGCCTGGTCTAGTCTGGTCTAGTCTAGTCTGGTCTGGTCTGGTCTGGTCTAGTCTAGTCTAGCCTGGTCTGCACTGGTATAGTCTAGTCTAGTCTAGTCTAGTCTAGTCTGGTCTGGTCTAGTCCAGTCTGGTCTGGTCTAGTCTAGTCTAGTCTAGTCTAGTCTAGTCTGGTCTGGTCTGGTCTAGTCTAGTCTGGTCTAGTTTATCTGGTATGGTCTGGCCTGGTCTAGTCTGGTCTGGTCTGGTCTGGTCTGGCCTGGCCTGGCCTGGCCTAGTCTAGTCTAGTCTAGTCTGGTCTGGTGTGGTCTGGTCTGGTCTGGTCTGGTCTAGCCTGGTCTAGTCTGGTATAGTCTAGTCTAGTCTAGTCTAGTCTGGTCTGGTCTAGTCCAGTCTGGTCTGGCCTAGTCTAGTCTAGTCTAGTCTAGTCTGGTCTGGTCTGGTCTGGTCTGGCCTGGCCTGGCTCGGATTCCACTGTATTTTCCCCTCATGCCTAACCGTCCATGCAGACTTCCTCTGGCGAGCTGCACACAGCAGCGTACAACATCACACACACCTCCTCCAGCTGAAACGTATGTGTGACTCTTCATCGCGGAGAGGAATCTCTCGGGTCCCAGCTGTGATCATCTGCTGCTTTATTTACTGGACCTCCCCCCGTTAGCCTCTCTGGCTTCACTCCTTCACCTTACAATGAATCCCAACAAGCTGCAAACAAAGACACACAGGGAGCAGGAGGATTTCTCCCTGGATTTCCTATCAGGAACGTGGAAGAGGCCGGCTCTTGGAGCAGAGGACGGATATTTAATGTGCGTATAAAAATACGTGTGCAGGAATTCATCTCATTTTAACGGTGCTCATAAGCAGCATGCTCAGAAATAAAATGTACAGTACGGATGCGCAAGCTAAACACATCTTTGTCTGTTTTCACGCGTCACTCATCTCTGACTGACACTCCGTGTGTTCACATGGGAGTTTTAATTCCTGTTTAATTCCAAACAAAAGTTAATTTCACTTTAAACTGATGAAAAACGACCATGTAAACACTTAATTAATCCGAATGCTAATTTTTATTCGGAATTAAATTTATTTCCGATGTAAGTGTCTGGTTTATTCATATTTTACTTCCGAACTATTTATTCCTCTGTCATGTAAACCTTCATTCCGCTCTAAGTTAATTCTGGTCGTTCTGAGCATGCTCGTTACCTTGTCCTGTCCCGATGACGCACGTTGTTTTACCTCCCGTGTTCGGTGGTCTATCTTTCTTCTCCTTCTCAGTTGCTGTAAAAAGTGAAGTAGTATGCTCGTGCTGAGCTGCTACTTCATATTTATAATAAAAATAGCGGTGAAACTGGTTCTTATTATGTAGTTTTTACAAGTTACAACTGAAAAGACGAGAACTTTGTTTATTTCTGGTATACGTCATACCTCCCTCTGTCCAATCAGAACTCTTCCCAACCCTTCCTCTCTGTTGCGTCTTACATTCTGCTTTCTGTTCATCAGCGCACCTGGTTGTGATTGCTAAGCCATGACTTCCAGTATACAGCACCTGCTTCCAGTAAAATCCTCCAGTTGTGTTTCCTTCTGTAGCTTCTGGTCCTGCATTGTGTCCGTTTCCTGTATTTTCATGCAGCACTCGGGTCCTCGCCATCGCCACACTGTGACATTATCTGACAATTTCCACTGATTTGTTCTGCGTCAATCAAATCATGGATGCAGGCCAACTACAACAACAAATTCTACATGGTAATAAATGGCCCCAAATCCCTGCAGGAATCTATTCAGAACTCCTTCCTTGCTCCTGACCAGTCCATCCCAGCCTCCTCCTCTCATAACGGCGGCTGGGAGTCAACTTTGACGGCTAGGTTGCACAGAGAACAGGACAAAAGCAGAAACATCCAAATAAAAACTTTGGAAAACCCTCTGAAAATGTTGGAAAACTGTTCCTAAAGACTACGTACAGAAATGACAGAAAGCTTCTAAGAGGCTTCAGACTGATGAAGAATGAATATTTTATTTACCTTTAAAGTGTCTCTATTATTCACATTTCAGTCTGATTTATTGTAAAATGCAAGTCCAGAAGGGCAAGAAATAATCCAGCATTTTCACAAAGCCCTTCATTTATCTTGTATTGATCCTCTCAGATCTGACTCTGCTAGAAACAAGCAAACAGAGAAAGCTCCGCCCCCTGTCCTGCCTGCGGCTGCGTGTGATTGGTCAACTGCTAGGAGTAATTATACTGAGCAGTGAAGGTGGTCGTGGCTTTCTTCTTGTGAAGGACACAACCTAGAGAAGATGACCAATCACTGAGTCCCATCCCCGGGACGTTACTAAAATTTCAAAGTAGAAAAAACTCTCTAAAACCAATCATTTCCTTCGCCACGGAAACCAAACGTAGAGAGTGCTGGAAAACAAAAAAACAGCGCAGCTTGTATGTCTGATGACTATTCAAGACTATAACACCATAGAAAGCTCAGAAAACCAGAAATACCATCATAGAGCTGCTCTAAGCTAACACACTTCTGATTTTAGCTAGCATGTTTTGATCAATATTTAAATCAATTCAGATGTGTTTAATTTTTATTAATAACTATTATAGCGACATCCATTCAAGAGGGATTGGAGTTGTTTTGGTGGAATAGGGAGGGGGAATGGTGTGTGTGTTGGGTGTGTGTGTGTGTTTCGACGTTTAGCTGTGAAAAAAAGTAGAATTTTTTTTAATGTCTTGTTTTATTTGAATGTTTTTAAACTTTTCCACCATGTAAAGCTCTGTTGTTTGCTTTGTGACATGAAACTTTATGAGTAAAACTTGATTTGATTTGGTAAATAAAGACGAAAACTCAAGACTTCAACCATTTCAGCAAAACGAGAAAGAGAAGAGTTTTCTGGTCAGTTTCACAGAAGCAAACGGTGACCCAGCAGCCTTGTTCATACATTTAATAATCATTTCTGGGAAAAGAAATAATCATCAACACTGAAAATAGTCCCATCTGCTGGAAACAGACAATGCAGAGCTGTCATTAAGTGAAGAATAAGGACCTCTTGCTGCCTGCGTTTAAACAGCCAGTCGGCATCGACTTTACTGCTGTTATGATTAGCGACGCTGCAAACATCAGACGTAACTTCAAAAGCTTTTACTCAGTTTAATGTTCCAAACCCCCAGCTCGCCAGTGAAAAGGGGGAGAGGTTCGTAAGCATTAAACTCACAAATAAGTTCCTTTATATAAAAACATGTTTATCTGCAGGCATGAAATTTGCCCGTGTTCACCTGTTAACAAATCATGATTTAACCCAGTATTACGGCTTCAGGCCTCAACTTCTTATGCATTTCAAGAAGACTCCTACAAGCGGCTATCACACCTCTGTGATTGGTTGGCTCTGCAACACACACCCGGCTGTGCCATCGCCTGCCTGTGATTGGCCCCTTTCTTGGATGGCCAGCTGGAGCTTCCTTATTTAAACCAGCTTCTGATGAACATTCAGAACGTTGTTCTGGTGTGGGGCAGCTTGCCACTTTGGAAATCTCGAGACTAGTTGGTCTTGTTGTAGTTGCCTTTGGATGTCTGGTTTTCTTTGGTTCTTGTATCGTTGTGTCGTGAACCAGCAAGGTTGTTATGTGACCAAAGTGTTGGTGAACTATGTTACAGCCCGGCTCAAAAAGCTGCAACAAAGAAGGGAGGCAGGCACCTCCGGCGGTTAAAAAGTGAAGCCTATGCAGAAGTGCATAAAACTGCAGTTCCACCTTCATCCACTAGGGGCTCCAAAACAGCATAACCCCATAGACTCCCATGTTAAAAAGACCAACTTCACAGCAGAAATAAACATGTTTACAGCCTGGCTCAAAAATCCATTTTAGGTTTAATAGGTCAGGTTTACCTTCATGACAACTGTGGGGGGAGTGAATTTTTTTTCTAACTCGCCTGTTTAAAAGTAATTTAATCTTGAAGTTCGGCATATTTAGGGGCGTGTCCTTTTGATTGACTGGTACCCGATCTCCCGCTTCAAGTCAGAAGAACGTAGAACAACCGCGGTTTTTAGCCGGTTAACAACGTAACTTAGCTTTAGCCCGCTTACCTCTGGTTAGCTCCCATTATCGCGGCATAAGCTCGGTAAGCTTTTAGCTACAGGCAGCTCGGAGTTTGCTCGATGTCAATCATCCACCATGACACTCACAGCCCCACTCTCAGCTCCACCTCTTTGACCATATTTGTATTTTCCGGGCGAGATGACACGTATGATCCTGCCAAGATGGCGATGGTAGGAACCGCCCACCGAGCTTCAATTCAGCTCTTCAGAAACCTACAGGTGACGTCATGGAGGCTCCGCCCATCTTTTTATATACAGTCTATGGTTCAGATTCTGCTACCGCTTCCTAAAACGGACACCTGCAGGAAAATCCAGGAAACTGCAGGTTTTACCGGCTGTGACCGCCCCCCACCACTTCCACCAGAATAAAGGTGCACAAACGTGATGGGATGTGGTCACATGATGAATCTGGGTGTGAGTGCTGATTTCCCCTCATGCAGGAAAAAATAAAATTGCATCTAGGTCGATAACTTGCAGTTGGATGAGACTTAAATGACTCTGCTGCGTGGAATAACGGAGGTCAGATGAATGCAGCAGAATACAGAAATCCACATTTACTTTGTGACATTTGTGTTTTATTTGTCAGTATTTTCATAAATTGTACAAAAACTCTTCATACCTGTAACACATGTCAAACTAAAGCTGATTGTCAGAAACTCTAAAGCAAACTTTTCCTTTTAGTTCCCTGAAGAAACACATCTGACAGCAGCTGAATACGCACAAACAAGTCCATCTTCTAGTGTCCTGTTGGTCAGACCTGATCATCTAAATGCCAACACACAACAGAAGGGATGAAGGACGCATGTTGAGGAGCAGACAGCTGCTTCGCCCAGCAACAGGTCACACCAGTGCAAAGTGGGGAGGAAAAGAGGTGAAAACCTGCCCCACCAGTCAGATCCTGATCAGGAAGTCATGGTTCTGTCCTTCAGAGAAGATATTACATATAGTTTCATTAAACTAGCAGCTTAAAGTGATCCTCAAGTTAACTTTGCAGTTAAAAATGAGCCCAACCCATTGGTGTGTTGGGTTCACAGGTTTGTACTGGGAATAGTTGGATCTGGTTCAACATCGACACTCAGTGGTGACTTTATCAGATCCACTTTCTTAGTACCCAGTTGGACCCATTTTTCCTCCAGAACTGCATTTATTCTTGGTGTGATGGATTCAACAACATGTTGGAAACGTTCCTCAGAGGTTTTCCTCCATGTTGACATGAAGCATCACACAGTTTCTGCTCATCATGATGAGAATCTCATGTTCCACCACGTCCCAAAGCTGCTCTGCTGGATGTAGATCTGGTGACTGTGGAGGCCGTTGGAGGACAGTGAACTCATCTTCATGGTGGAGATGATGTGAGCTTTGTGACATGGTGCATCATCCTGCTGGAAGTTTCCATCAGAAGATGCTACACTGTGCTCAGAAAGGGATGGACATGGTCAGCAGCAGGACTCAGGTAGGCTGTGGAGGTTAAACCATGTCATACTGGTACTAAGGGGACCAAAGTGGGACCAGAAAACCTCCCCCCACCATTCCAGCAGCAGCAGCCTGAAGCGTTGATCCTGATGGATGGATGGATCCATGTTGTCATGATGTTTCCAGCAGATTCTGATCCTACCATGTGAATGTGGAGCTGAACTGGAGACTCAGACCAGCAACGTTTCTCCATCTTCTATTGTCCAGTTCTGGTGAGTCTGTGTGAATTGTAGCCTCAAATCTGTAAAATCTGGCCTATTTAAACATTTTATTTTAGCCCTGTAGGCTATTTTTTAAACCTCAACTTAAACAGAAAGTTTGTTGTGGTTTTTATACCAACTCAAACCCACTCAATTTTAATTTCTCAACAGTTTCTCGCGTCAGTTTTAACCAAAACAATTACCTTAAACAATTATCCTTCATTTGAGCATCGTGGATTTGTTTTTAGCAACCCACCTGTATTATGTATCACTGCATTTAGACCTACCTAAGCCTCCCCTCTGTATTTATTCAAGACTTTTCTGATCTTTTGGCTACTTAAATACACCAACATTTAAATTAGGCTCCTGGTGAATTTAACCTATGGTAGCTCTGAGCCCTGTGCAACAGGTTTTAAGCCTTTTGAACAGTGTGTGCTTTAAACAACACGTCACACAGCAGAGGACACACGCTGGACCCTAACCCTTACACTGCACAACTTTTACATCTGGGACGTGACGTGACGTTTCGCTTCACAGTATAATAAGAAACTGGCTGTTTTGAACACACAACGTCGCTGATTCAATCTTCTTCAAACGCAAGAAGATTAAAAGAGAAAAAAAAAGACAAAACAGTCATGGTGAGGTCGTCTTGTGCTGGCTGGAGAGAGCAAACAGGTCAGGTATGATGCAGGATGGATGTCCATTTAGCAGTGGACAGGGGGCGAGTGATGGGGAAAAGTTCTGTATGTGTCTTCATAGAACCTTTCAGGTCAGATCTGCTCACTCATCATACGTTTCTGGTGAAATTCAGAGCCTCCTTGCTGGGTCTTGTGGGTTTTTCTTAATGTGGGTTTTGTCTCCTGCTCCTGCCTTCCTTGGTTGTGTTTCCCAGGTGCTGATTGACGGACGGTTGCTGCCTCCTTTAAAGCCTGGATCTGCAGTTTGTCTGCTGTCCAGTCGAGCTGCAAGGCCAGATCTGTCATGAAAGGAGAGACGTTGGAGATGCTGGCTGCTTCTTCCAGATCCTCAGTCGGGATTTGTTTTATTTGGTCTTCATTTTGTTGGAAATCTTCTCTCTTCAGTCAGTCCTGTGGGTTCAGGAGAACCCTGACAGCCAGCAGATCTCACGCCAGTCCCATCTTCTCCAGCAGTCTTTGCCAGATTCCCCATCCGTCCTGTACGATGGTCCAGCCTCAGTAATTTAAAGCTCCATCTTATCAATGATTCCCTCATAATTAGTGTTTTGTTTTGGTCCTGACTCCTGTACCAACCCACAGCATGTGCAGATGAGCGTCCAACGAGATCTCGCCATCTTTGCATGGCGTAATAAAACTCCCTCATGGGAAACAACACAATCCGTTATTCATCTGGCCTGTTGCACCTACAAAATTGAAAACCAAAAACTGGATTTTCTGTTTGTTATTTGATCAACGTGAGTTAAATTCAACACCAGTAACGGCTCTGTGAGACGCCAGCTACTTCTGTAGCGGTTTAATGGTGCCGTCTGGGAGATCAGCAGGAACCGGATCAGAACCAAATATTGTTATCGGAAAGTGTGAAAAAGAAACCACCTAAGAGCAGGTTCTGAGTCGAACAGCAGTTACCATGGTGACCAACAGGTTCATACAGAGCCAACGTCGCACCCTGGAAACTGACTCTGATCTAAAAGCCTGATAAAGATGTAAAATGGCTCCTATGCATGTATTTTCTCCCTGTTTATACTTTATACATGTCCTCTGCATCTCTGACCCTGATGAAGAAACTAATAGAATAAAGAGAAATAAATAAATGTCATGTAACTAATGTAACGTTGACTCAGTTTTATGTGAAAGGCAGTGAGCGTTGACAGGTGGAGGAAACCAGAAACCGTCTCATTGTCCACGAAAACAACGTAATGCACACGTGAAAGAATGTGAGAAGTATGTCATCATGCGTGTACTTATCATGTTAATCAGAAGGGTTTGATACAACCCGACAGTTTTTAAAGCTGTGTATTTGCACATTTTGGCTGTAATTCATCCTGCATTGACGAGTTGCATGCAGTCGGTCGGAGTGCATCAGGCTGTAAGATCAGTCCGTTCTCTCCTGAAATCATTATAAAATCCTTATTTTCTTCTCCAGTCTGCTTTTTATTGTGTAGGAGGACTTTTTGTGCAGTGGGTCTGCATTAATCAGGCTAATGAAGCGTGAATACATGTCTAAATGAGGAGAGGTCTTTCTTTGTTGATTCTGTTCCTTTACGCAGGTTTGTTCAGACCTGCAGTGTTTCTGCTGCTTTTCAAAGCGCCTACATTGTTCAGAGAACAGAGGTAACAACACAAAGACACTTGCCATGGTTCTATAAGCAATGCACAAGAGGAACAGAAACAATATGGATGTTTTTTACATGTAAATTTAATAAAAAGCTGATTGTGAAACATTCAGTCTAGATTGTCCCAGTCATGCTCACTTTATTGCTGTTTGTGGTGTTTTTCAGTAATATAAGAAAATGCCTTCAGACGGAGAGATGCAGCACAGACGGGGAGCTCCGATGCTCCCTGCGGCTACAAATCAGACAATATTTTCTACGTTCATCAGCAGAGCGGGACACAAACTGGAGCCTTGTGCACGGTGTTGTGGTGTGGAGTTTCCATGCGTGAGTTCTTTCCAAGCGGCAACCTCCGGCGGTAAAAAGTGAAGCCTTTGCGGAAGTGCATAAAACTGCAGTTCCCCCTTCATCCACTAGGGGCTCCAAAACAGCAAATCCCCATAGACTCCCATGTTAAAAAGGCCAACTTCACATCAGCAATAAACATGTTTACAGCCTGGTTCAAAAATCCATTTTCGGTTTAATAGGTCAGGTTTACCTTCATGACAACTGTGGGGAGAGTGAATCTTTTTCTAACTCACACGTTTAAAAGTAATATGATCTCAAAGTTCGGCATATTTAGGGGCGTGTCCTTTTGATTGACAGGTACCAGATCTCCCGCTTCAAATAAGAAGAATGTAGAACAACCGCGGTTTTTAGCCGGTTAACAACGTGACTTAGCTTTAGCTCGCTCACCTCCATTAGCTGCTAAGTTGTTGTGTTTATGCGTTTCTGTGGGAAACCAGCAGGAGTGCGCAGACGTCACTGTAAGGTACAGAAGCCCAAAAGGTGTTGGCAGGGCAAAAAAAAAATCCAGATTTTCATAAAAATAAATCTTCATAAACAGCAAATTCGAATTAATCGATTAAATCAATTAATCGCCCAGCCCTACACATAACAATGCTAAATCTAGACCTGAACCTAAATCTGAACCTAGACCTAAACCTAGACCTGAACAACTACAGCGGTCCCAGATCATAGACTGCCCCCACAGGCTTGTACAGCAGACACCAGACATGATGTCTGCATCACTTAGTCTTCCTCTCTTGATTCCAAGCAGCAACCTCTGACAGTTAAAAGTCAAGCCTATGTGGAAGTGCATAAAACTTCAGTTCTCCCTTCATCCACTAGGGGCTGCAAAACAGAGCAAATCCCCATAAACTCCCATGTTAAAAAGACCAACTTCACAGCAGAAATAAACATGTTTACAGTCTGGTACAAAAACCCATTTTAGGTTTAATAGGTCAGGTTTACCTTCATGACAATGAATTTTTTTCTAACTCGCCCGTTTTAAAGTAATTTAATCTTGAAGTTCGGCATATTTAGGGGCGTGTCCTTTTGATTGACAGGTACCCAATCCCCCGCTTCAAGTCAGAAGAACGTAGAACAACCACGGTTTTTAGCCGGTTAACAACGTGACTTAGCTTTAGCCCGCTTACCTCCGTTAGCTGGTTAGCTCCTGTTATCTCTGGGTTAGCTCAGTTAGCTCTTAGCTGCTGAAAGCTCGGAGTTCACTCGATGTCAATCATCCACCATGATGCTCACAGCCTCCCTCTCAGCTCCACCTCTTTGCCCATATTTGTATTTTCCGGGTGAGACGACGCTCATACCTCTTCCAAGATGGCGATGGTAGGAACCGCTCACCAATCTTCAATTCAGCTCTTCAGAAAACTATGGTTGACATCTTGGAGGCTACGTCCATTTCTTTATATACAGTCTATGGTTCTCTTCTTCCACAGTCTAAAGACATACATGTCAGGTCAATCAGTGCCTCTAGTTGTTTGCTTCTTTGTGTTGGCCCTACGAGAGACGTGCAACCTGTCCAGGACATCTCGTCCTACAACCCTGCGTTGGGATAAATGAATGGGTGGACAAAGTAGAGCTGTACCAGGTGATTACTGTACGTGATACATGAGGCTGTCCTGCAGACTGGCGAACAGGTGGCTCCACCTGTGACCAGACACGTAAAGCCCAAACACACACCTCGTTTCGGTTCATTAAATTTATGTTTTGATTTATATTTACACATTAATCTTTTTGCCTTCTCCATCCCTCATTAGGCCATGAAAGAATAACAAGGAGGACGTGAAACGATGTCAGCGGCCGGAGTTCAGAAAGTTCAGTAGAATGGTTTCCTTTCTTTCTTCAGCCACACAGCATTTATTCATCCGTGTATCTGTGTAGCATCATCTGTGGTGATATCTCAGCCATGATTATTAAATGTCAGAACCATTATCAGCCATTAATCCAAGGCGCTTGTGCTGAATACAGAGTGCTGGAGGTTGGATGATAAAAACGAGCTCATCATTAAAAATGTGGGGATAGAGTTTAGAAACATGAATTTAAGTGACATTTTCCGCTTTGTTGTGTTGACTGGGAGGATAGCTACACGCTAAGAGTCCAGATTGGCTGCAGAGAAACGTTGTTCAGCCCGGTTAGAGTGTCCCAGTAAACTCAGAAGCAACAACATCATTTCTGAACACGTCTGCTGTTGGAAATGTCATGGTGATGTGGAAGCACTTCTTGCTTTAGAGAAGAAACTGGCTAAGGCCCAGCTAGCCTGACAGCTTTGCCTGACCGCTAGCCTGACAGCTTAGCCTGACAGCGAGCCTGACAGCATGGCTTTACAGCTTAGCCTGAGAGGTTGCCTTACAACCAGCCTGACCGCTAGCCTGACAGCTAGCTTGACAGCTTAGCCTGACCGCTACCCTGACCACTAGCCTGACAGCTTAGCCTGACCGATACCCTGACCGCTAGCCTGACCGCTATCCTGACAGCTTAGCCTGACAGCTAGCCTGACCACTAGCCTGACAGCTTAGTCTGACCGCTAGCCTGACAGTTTAGCCTGACTGCTAGCCTGGCAGCTAGCCTGACCGCCAGCTTGACAGCTTAGCCTGACAGCTAGCCTGACAGCTTAGCCTGACCGCTATCCTGACAGCTTAGCCTGACCGCTAGCCTGACCACTAGCCTGACAGCTTAGCCTGACCGCTAGCCTGACAGCTTAGCCTGACCGCTAGCCTGACAGTTTAGCCTGACTGCTAGCCTGGCAGCTAGCCTGACCGCCAGCTTGACAGCTTAGCCTGACAGCTAGCCTGACAGCTTAGCCTGACCGCTATTCTGACAGCTAGCCTGACCGCTAGCTTGACAGCTTAGCCTGACAGCTAGCCTGACTGCTAAGCCTGACTGCTAAGCCTGACCGCTAGCCTGACCGCTAGCCTGACAGCTTAGCCTGACCGCTAGCCTGACAGCTTAGCCTGACCGCTATTCTGACAGCTAGCCTGACCGCTAGCTTGACAGCTTAGCCTGACATCTTGCCTTACAGCTTAGCCTGACAGCTAGCCTGACCGCTAGCCTGACAGCTTAGCCTGAAAGCTTGCCTTACAGCTAGCCTGACAGCTAGCCTGAGAGCTTAGCCTTTTTTTGTAACATTTATTCATTAGTCTGACACTTTGATCACCTAAACCCTTTTCTTTCTTCTTATCTGTGTTTGCACAGTTGCACTAATCACACACTCAGGCCAGCCATTATAGTGAGAAATTGTCTTTTGTAGTTTTTGTTTTTAGGCAAGACTCGGCCAGTATCAGCGCTCCCTTCTGTTTCCATCTGCACAGCTCTGATTGGCTCAGTTGTTTTTCCATCTGGAGAAACAGCCGTAACAGAATACAATAGCAGAACAGAGGTGGTGTCATCAGAAATGATCTCACACAGGGTTTATAGATACAGCAATCCGACCAGATGTTCACATTCATCCTCATGTCTTTGTTTTCTCACAAAAAACCCTGAAACTTGTTAATCTTTGTTGCCATCTTCATTTCTCCTTCACGGTTAACACAAACAATGATATTTACACATTAAAGGTATCAGAAATGTTCCCTCCTGATGATCCTGACAGACCCTGTGGTTGAGGAGGTTCACTCGTTTCATTCCAGGGATGCAGTCGCCAAGCAAAACCCTGAAAAATAAGCTGTCAAAGAGTTACAGGAGGAATGAATGCCAGCCGACGTGGTTGGGGAGGGACGCTCAGAGCAACCTGTTTGTCAGTGGTTCTAAACGAACACGGGTTCAGGGGCGTTATGTTCTGATGAGGTTTGGACTCTTAACACGTTTTGTAAATAAAATACTACATTTTCTGGCAAAACGAGGCAACCAAACACTGCAGCTTCCTGTGCGCTGGCAAAGAGGCCGCAACCCTCCATCACGCCTCAAAGCTTTGAAAAGAAGCAATGACTCTGTTCCTCAAGGCCATTGCCGCAAGACGTGAAATTACCCCTCAGACAGGCCTTCGGGTTGGAAAAGTAATTACCCTCAGGTGTGATCCTCCTGCCAAATTAAAAGTGCACAAGTGTTCTTCAAACTGATTATTTGATTGGCCCCTGCCTGTCTAACTTCAGCCTCAGATAATTGGACAAATCTTTGGAAATCTTTGGTTCATTGAGGACTCTCCAGCAAGTCAGGTGGAATGACGCATTTATGTCTCAAGGATAGAATTGGTCATGACTTTATTGAAATGATAAGAACACTGCAGCACTTTTTCCTGCAGAAAAAATCACCTTGAATAAAGTGTTGGCTCATGCGAAAGTTTCCACCCAATGGGAAAAACCGCACGCAGTTGTCACACAAACCTTTCTCAGGCTTATTGAATGTTTTCATTTCCAACCTCCTGCGTCAATTAGTGACATAAAACACCCACTGAAATAACTTGCATGTTTCATTTACACTCTGACCCTGCCAGGCGGAACCAAAAGCATCGTCTGCGTCAGTGACTTCTGGCGCAACAATGAGAAGCAAGGCTAAACATCCTGAGTGTTGTTCTCTCAACTCCTCCAGCACCTCCCAAACAACATGAAAAATACAGCAGGCTGTGTTTTTGTCTCAAGGCCACTTTTATAAGATGAGAAACCGTCTCTTTTCATCTGTCGCTCTTTCCCGTTACAGAAGTCGAACTGCGAGCGTGACAGGCAGTACAAATCAAAGCACAGACGAGGCCTTGCTTCGGAGCCTTTGATTGGCCTTGACCAACTCTTTTCACAGCAGATTATTGGACTTTACTTTGCCAGAGTCGGTGTGATCTGAAAGGGGGAATTCGGTCCATGTGATCAGTGCGGTCTTATACAGTTTCATCGTCCCATCATGCACATTAAAATTTCCTCATACATGCCAATACTGATTCCATCTGCTTAACAAGCTTAAATCACGAGTGTTGCAAAGTTTACTGGCTGCAAAGTGTAGATATCTGAGAGTAAAAGAAGCCTAAGATGGAGAAAGATGGTGCCAGTGGATTTTCTGCTGGGACAAAAACAGCTAATTTGCTTCTTATTGCAGCTTGTGATGACACGTGTGAAAGGCTGGAAGCTGCAGACGTGGATGAATGCAAAGAAAACAAAAGAACTGACAGGACTCATCTTCCATCCTCCTGTCGACGCGTGTCCAGGCTGCTCCTCCTACCAACACGTGACACAGTGGACATGGTGGAGACAAGTTTTTTCTACTTTTACGCTCGCTACAACAACATGAAAGGATTAACCCTTTCTCTTTCGTGGCTCTAGCAGATTTACTCCCAGTATGCTTGAGGCTACTGTGTTCAAAACCAGTCATGGTAGTCCGGTAACCATCACAACTTGTTGCTACGACAACATGAAGGGAAGAATTACATTGTACACTGTGGTTTGTGCTCGACCACAATTTCCAGGATGTCACTAAGGAGCGAAAACGGAACAAATGCTTTCCCAAAACGGCAGATGTTGCTGTTTAAAGACAACTGTGTGACAACTCCAAGCTGTGCTTGGTCTCCTTCTTACCCACTCCAACTGGACGTAGGTTAGAATCAACAACGTTGCTTTACAAGACAACAGCTGTGTCCATGTTTACGTAGACAAATGTCCCATTAATGGATTCAAATCAATCACATAAGATATGCCAGATGACATGTTTATTAAGCACATAGCATAATATGTGTGTATAGGTGCGGTACACTAATCCACACGGTACCTTCGCTACTTATCTTAGCAACATTGGCGCTGTATTTAGTGATGTTTCAGACCCTTCAGTCAGTCTATTTAAAGACAAAATGAGCACCAACAAGTCTAGCGTCTTTTTCCGGAGGTATGGAGGACTTTTGGTGAATAACATTAAAAGAACGTGTAGTTTTATTTCCTCCGTTAGCAACACCTCACCCCTCCACCGTCGTAAAGAACACACGTCCTCATGCAGATCCCGTCCTGGCTTTCTGTCAGATATTAATGTGTATTAATGTGGATGAAACATTGAAAATATACATTAACATGTTGTAAACTCTTACTTAGAGAACAACTGGAGCTGCAGCTGTAAGTTAAAGTATTTAAAAAGATACTTTAACTTTGGTTCTGTTCCCATTTTTGGCCAGAGATGTTTTCTATTTCTCTTTTACTGTTTCAAAGTTAAATTTACTTTACCTAACATTAAGGGAGTTTGAGTTTTCTATTATTTGTGCCAATAAAATCCATTTAAATAAAAAAATTTTTAGCTTTTTGGGGTAAATTTTATTATGTGTTTAAAATGTGATTACAAAGCCTGTAATTAATTAGATTAATTTTTTAGTCCCACTCCTAATTTATATATAGAAATATCAAACCTTTTGAGTGTGAGGAGGCTCAATCCTCTTTCAGTTTCCAGGTACAACCTTGCAAACACCACAGTCTAGCTGTGTTTTGCTGTGACCTCCCTGAAGCCCTGATGTTAATAAACCCCCACATGGTTTAAGCACGCACAGAAGCAACAGCCACCGCAGAAACCACCAGAAAGAGCGTAAACATGGTCATTTTTTCCAGCTAAAAAGGTTTAAAATACCCCCTCAATCAGACTGAAAATTATTTCCAAACACATCTAGAGAATTACATGAAAAGTACATGAATGTAAAATACAGTGGAGAGATAGACCAATCAAAAATCAATCTTGCATTTGTGCCACAGCATCATCTTCACCATGTTCCCCCCTAAACGTCACTTTTTTTCCAGTTGTAGCAGAAACAGACTTCAAAACAAAACAGAAATAAATAAATAAAAACAAACTGGATTCAAACGAGCGTTGGAAAACTAAGTTCTTCTTAACCTTCAGCACACTGGCGGGACATGAATGCGCTGAAATAAAGTAACACAGTTCATTGTTCGTAAACTTGCAGGGCCATATTAAGAAGACACTCCGTGCGTTTACATGGGAGTTTTAATTCCTCTTTAATTCCAAATAAAAGTTAATTCCGCTTTAAAATAATTAAAAATGACCATGTAAACACTTTAGTTCCGAACGTAATTCCGATGTAAGTGTCTGATTTATTCGCATTTTAGTTGCAAACTATTTAATTCCTCTGTCATGTAAACCTTCATTCTGCTCTAAGTTAATTCCAGTCGTTCTGAGCATGCTCGTTACCTTGTCCTGTCCCGATGACGCGCGTTGTTTTACCTCCCGTGTTCGGTGGTCTGTCTTTCTTCTCCTCCTCAGTTGCTGCAGAAAGTGAAGTAGTATGCTGGTGTTGAGCTGCTACTTCACATTTATAATAAAAATAGCAGCGAAACTGGTTCTTATTATGTAGTTTTTACAAGTTATGACTGAAAAGACGAGAACTTTGTTTCTTTCTGGTATACGTCATACGTATGACGTATTGGACTCTGTCCAATCAGAACCCTTCCCAACCCGCCGCTCTAAAGAGGAATTAAGTAAGAACACGTTTCATGTTAACGTTTATTTGGAAATATTATTTTCATGTAAACTCGTAAGAGAATAAGTTAATTCCGAATTATTTCATTCTGAATTAATTCGGAATTAAAAAACACCATGTAACCGTACCCGGTGTGGCATCTGTTCTGGTGATGCGAGGATTTTATACACGCGTTAAAGCTCATTTCAGCAGCATGGAGACTTATAGCCGTGTTCATGAAAAACTTCGCAGAATTCCTCAGAACAACATTGTTTAAAAGACTCCTCTCTAAAAGCTGCATTAAAGTCGTCTCAGACAGACGTTTGGTGAGGTGGAGGATTGGATGTTGAGCGTCTCAGAGCGGGATTGCAACAGTTTGAGGTGCCATGAACGTTTTTTTCAGATGACGTCACTTCCAAGTCCGCTGAACTGACCAATCACTGAGAATATGGAAATATCTTGTTAAACAGAATGTGATTGTAGATTTACAAAATAATGAACAAAATTATAGAAAATATAAATGTTGATAAAGACTCAAACATATATACTTTATAACTTAACTCCTTAGTTACATTGAAAAGTATTGTAGAATTTAGCACGTGGCTGCACCCTCTGTCCAATCAGAACCCTTCCCAACCCGCCGCTCAAAAGAGGAATTAAATGAGGACGTGTTTCATGTTAACGTTTATTCGGAATTCTTATTTTCATGTAAACTTGTAGGAGAATACGTTAATTCTGAATTATTTAATTCCGTATTAAAAAACACCATGTAACCGTACCCAGTGATGTGTCTGAAGAGGAACTGTTTGAGCTCTCGTCCGCGAGACTCATCGATATGCGTACAAAGTAAAAGACGCAAAGGGGGACAGAGCAGGACGATCGAGTCGTGTTGCTCACTTTGAATTTCAAGGTAGAACGCACCCCTAATCTTCCCCAGTAAAAAGGGCCAAAGGAACACTGTAGATGAATTTTTGTTTGTGCGCGTTTTTTGTTTTTTAAGAAATATATGCAAAAGACAATAAAAAAGAAACTATGAACATATTTTTTCATTTTTTATTTAACCATGTACAAAATACCAGGCTGTTACAACAATAAACAAGAAATATGTGCTTTTGAAAGGTAGGCATGATTTTTTTTTTCTGTTTGTGAAAAAGAATGCAGTTTTATAAGAAAAAAACAACATTTTTTATCCAGTGCGGTTAAAATATTGTAGCTTTAAAAAGAAAAGAAAAGTAAAATGATTCATATACAAATGGAGCTTCCATGCTGATGTGAAAAAGCAGCACAGCTTGGAACAAACTGCACACATGTCGTCACAAGAAGAAGTGGAACCAAAGCAGGGCGACGCAGACGACATGTTTTTCACCTTCATGTGAATACTTTTGGGATGAACGAGGAAACAATCATCACAGCGTACGGCTTGTCCAGCAGCTGTTGGAGGAACTCAGGATGGATGTGAAGAGGAGTCACGCATACCTGCAGATGACGTCAGAGCTGGGATCCTCCAGATGTGCAACACACCTGACTCACATCGGGCCTAATTAGCAGATTTGTGCAGAGATTTACATCAAACTCTGAACTCATTGGTTTGAGTCAGGTGTGTTGCAGCAGGGAAACTCCACCCCTGATGTAGAAGGTCACTGGAGCGCTAGCCTCTGTCTCTACTGACCCGTCTGTTTACATGAGAGTTTAGCGACTGCAGGGCTTTAGGGATAGCTGCTGGTTGACTGACTTGCCCGTCGGTCTTTCCTCCACATTGATCACAGTTGAAATGGAAACAATTGGTCTGTTTGTGATAACATTTCCACATTGTCTAAAACAAATCCTAAAGGATGCTTTTAGGACCAATCGGCGTCAGGAACTCCCAAAGGAAAACTGCTCACGCGATAGCTGCCATGAGAAAAACAGTCTAATGGAAAGTGAGTTTCTTTCTTGGGTTTTATGTGTCAGCACACATCGTACTGTCACTTCATGTGTTATGTGGAAATTTACTGGTTAAAAACAGAGACCAAAAGCTAAAACTGCGAGCAGTTCGTCCTTACAGTTTCAAGCAGCGTCCAGACGCTGCAGATCAACACACACTGACTTGACTATCTGCAGGGTGAGCTGAAGCTTTGTGAGATTTTCTGGTGCGTACAACATTATTCCAAGGAGGAAAAACATCAGCAATGATCTCAGACAAGCGTCTGTTCCTGACCAGAAGGATAACAAAGTCATATTCGCATCAGGAGTCCATCATTCTACACAGAAAGTTGATTCACAAGCGGAAAAGACCGATGTCAGTCTTTCCAGGGTTGGACGTTCCAGTAAGTGTTAACGCTCAGACAAACTGTAAAAAACACACACATCTTAGACCCTCCAGGCCTCATTTGCGTCCTAAAAGTTCACGACAGCAGTGCTGTGGTTCACTGTATACACGGGTATACAGAGTATACCCACTTCTTTTTCATTCAGCATTGAGTATACCTACTTTAGGCTCTCTGTGATGCTGCTTTTACAGTTACAAACATCCCTACACATGTAGCTACGTCGCTCAGCAGCTCAGCTAAGGTTACCGATGCTACGCTGGTGCAGTTAGCCATCAGCTGCGTTAACTTTAGTTTAAACATAGACATAATAAAAATATATGTATATATGTCTATGAGCCTGTCTCTCACCAGCTCTGTGTGCCAGTATCGGTTCAGTCATTTCATAACTTTTCCTTCCTGAAAACAAAGAGCGGAAATTATGTGACAATGAGCAAAATGTACTGATTTTTGGGGTGAAATAAATAAAGTAGTTTTATTTGTCACTTTTTCTGAAACTGCGTTTTTTTAGGGCTACTTTTTTTCTGTTTTTTTAAAAAAAAGGACAAAAAATTGAGATGATACCCACTGCCCGAGGGTCCATTACACCACAGCAGCTCAATAAAAGTAGAGTAAACCAGAATGTCTGGAAGGGTTGAAGGAGAAATGGCAGCAAAGCTGAGGCTGGTAAAGCTGCATCTACATGAACAAACCACAAGACCTCTGGAACAATGTCCTCAGGACAGACCAGACCAGAGTGGACATGTTTGGTCAAAATGAACAAAAAGCCAAAAGCGTCTCCTTCCACTTGTCAGCACGGTGGTAGAGGGATGATGATCGGGGCTCGTCTGGCAGCCACGAGATCTGGACACCTTGCAGCCAATAAATAAACCAAGAACTCCTCTGGATACCAAATTCACCACCACTGACCTGTAAGAGGTAAGAAAAGGACTGACCTTCCTCTTCCTCCTCAGACGATCTTCTCGTTATCACCGGGTCAAGATTTCTACTTGTCCAATATTTTATTAGTCTGAAGAAAATCCTCAGATAATCCTAAAAAGCCTCAGCTGCTAAAAGTCTGATTCGGCAACACACAGTAATCATATTCCTCCGCTACGATGTGCCAGTAAACGTAGTTATTATAGCCTGTAAACATATCATTATTCATGACTTTATCAATGGAGATACAGTTGTGCTCATATTTATTCATCCCTTTTCATTAAAGAAGGGAAAAAAAACAGCTGCCTGTAAAATAAGCTGAAATTGACTAAAGTAATAATAAATAAAAATTTTATGAAAATTATGACATTATTTTCTAATTCTGATTCAATAGAAATAGTTTTTTTTATAAAGCAAACAAATAAGATAATTTATTACATATTACATCACTCATAAAGTAATATTTAGTAGAACAATCCTTTAATGTTTCCGCTCCAGTCAGGTGTTTTCTGTTCCTCTCAGTCAGACTTCTGCACCTGTTGACAGGTATTTTGTCCCACTGTTCAACAGAAAAGTCTCTAATTTGTCCAGGACCAGTTTGTTTGTTTGGTTTTTTTTTTTCTTTCTTCAACTCAATTAAATGAAAAAACAGTGTTTTATATTACTAAACTATATTACTAAATCATATTTGCACATTTTTATTTATTGTTCGTTTTTTAAGTCTCCAGTTATTTGAGTGACTGCTGTAAATTCAGCCTTTTCTTTAATGAAAGTATGTAACCAAATTTCACTGGATTCACAAATATTAAGTCTGAATTCCTAAAAAGATAATTATGAGATACAGTGAGAATTAAACATGAAGTCAGAGTGCAGCTCCTAGATATGACTACGCTCATCCAACATGTAGATCACGAGCGGAAATAACTTATTACAAACTCATTTTCTGGTGTTAGTTGGAGATAATTGAAGCGCAGCTTCCTCAGTCACACATCACGCCGTGAGGGATGTGAGCGGCGCACAGCTGGTGGAGGGATGAGTGGTCACTGTCAGCAGCGGTGGGGAAGGCGGGGGGGGGGGGGGGGGGGGGGGGGGGGGTACTGCTGACAAGTCAACAATACCTGCGTCCAGATGTGTCACACTGCATGTGTGTCATCTTTTTATGCCCAACATGAGAATAATGTGAGTTTTTTTTCATTTTGTTTTAAAAGAAAGCTTGTCTGGCATCAAACAAGATGACTAAGAAGAGAAATTATTGTAAACACGTCGTAAGCCTGTTGCTATACCAACCGGACCGGAGTTTAAGGGAAACTATTCAGATTTCTAACTATGGGTTTAGGAGGAAGAGGGTGTGTTAACGCTGCGTCAGTCACATGTAAATACAGAAAACAAATATCAAAAGAGCTTTTTGTTTACTGATTAAATCGAAGGGGATTTGTAAGGTTTGAGTGTGTATCGAGGAGGAGACAGACGGATTACATTATGTTAGCCAGCAGGAGTGTGTGGTCAGAGACTGTGTTGTACAAGCCAGCAGGAAAATTCCTGCTGGGTGCTTAAGCAGGACTCGACCAGATTTTTAACAGAGATACGCCCACTGAATTCTATTTTCTTTCTTGTGCATTACCTCTAACAGAAATAACATCATGCCTTCCACTTGTGTTTATTTCTGTGTGAATGTGTGTTTTTTAGTTTGTTTTTTCCATTTTGGGGATCTGCAGTGGAATTTTTAAAGATTAAAATCACCTAAATGAACATTTAACACAATGTCAGGCAACACGAGCATGCACTATCTGCTTGATTATACCACTATTTATATACAAAAAAGCAAAATAAAACCCAAATTTAAATGTTATTCCACATGGTTCCTCCAGCTCATGCTGAACATAAGGCTGTCTGTTGGCTGCAGACCGCAACATGACAGCTGAAGGGGTGAAAGGATGAGGACATGACTCACCATTACTAATACTTTTTCACCTCTCTTTCAATAAATGAAGCCATGGGAGTCCTTTTATTGGCAAGAAGTACAGGCGAAAGCAAGCCAGCCAGCGGACAATGAGGAAGAAAAGTAAATAAATAATGGATTTCCTTATTCTAAAGTCTGGGGGTGGGAACCAATTACAGTGAGCCCCAGGATTAATTGAAAATGACCTGTTGAGCTTGATATAAGAAGTGCTTTGCTGATGACAAATGAGCATGAGGAAGAATATGTATGCGGGGGCTCATTAGGACGTTCAGCATTTCAATTCCAATTAATGGCACAATTCATCTTCCAGAAAGTGAGAATGCAGACGGAGGCTGGATTGGAGTACGAGACTTTTCTTTCACTGTGAAGAACACAGCAAACAGGAGAGAAAGCCAGAAAGAGAGAGAGAGAAAAATCATTTTCTAATTGCTTTTGTCCTCTTGATCCATTTTGTACATCTGTAGGAGAGCTGCTGCTCTCCGAGCCAAGATGGAGCTGTCAGTGCCACACCTTATTGAATCTGCTCTGATCAGACACCATCCTCCATGAGATATAATCTCTGACAACATGCGGGGACAACAGTGGCTGAACCAGGACTGGCACTAAAGCTGCTGCTGTGCAACAGCATAACTTACTCCTGCTGTATTCCAGACACACAACCACGTTTACAAGAAGAGATTAGAGGAAAATACCTCACATTTTTAAAGGAAAAGAAATAGAAAGATTAAATGTTGAGAATCTCACCACACAGAACGTAGCTGAAAGCCATCGACTGAACGATTACGATCTACATGTCTAAAAATAGGCGTCTTTTTTGGAGGCAAAATCATCGCCTAAGCTGAAAATCACCAGAGAACCTGGTTCACCCACAAGTCTGTAAAAAACAAGCTGCACCGTCACACAGCTTTCATTCCACGTGTGTCGATGAGCTACGTAACGTCACAAGATGTATTTCCACGCGGCGTTGCATCAGAATATTGTAAAGTCTGCAGAAAGCTTTCTGCACCACAATGATTCTCCATGCGGTTCAGGTCTGGACTCTGTGGAGGCCAGTCCATGTTGGAGATGATGTCTCCAGTTCCCTGAACCACTCTTTCACACTTCCCACGTTTACATGGGAGTTTTAATTCCCCTTTAATGCCAAATAAAAGCAAAATCCGATGAAAAATCAACGATTCCAAATGCAAAAGTCAATTCAGAATGAAACTTAATTCTATAGTAAGCGGCTGGTTTATTCGCACTTTAAATCCGAGCTGATTATTTTCTGTCATGTAAACCTTAATTCTGCTCTGATTGCTCTGCGCGTGCTCATTACGTTGACGCGCATGTTTTACACGTTGTTTCCCGTTTTCCTTCTTCTTTTCAGCTGTTAAAATGGGAAGTCAAGCTGCTGCTTCAAAATTATAATAAAAACAACAACAAAACGGTTCTTATTATGTAGTTTTGTTACGACTTAAAAGATGGCAAGCAGGAATCAAACTTTATTTTCAGGAAACGTAAGTATGTCACACCCGCTCCCTGTCCAATCAGAAACATTCCCAACACACTGACATAAAGCTGAATTAAGTACAGGCGTCTTTCCCAGATAAACCTCAATTCAGGATTATTATTTCCATGGAAACTCGTAGGAAAATACAGTTCACTCAGAGTTATTTAATTCCAAACAATTAAATCCAAATTGAAGAACTTCGTGTCACCAAACCCAACCTGACCCCATAAATCTTGGTTTTATTGTGCTGAAATGTGGCCGTGTCATCAGGGACCTGCTCATTCTGGTAGTCAAGTGACCTCATCTTTAGGACATATAACTAGAGCTGGGCGATGCGGCCAAAAAATAAAATCTCCGATTTTTTAAAAACAAATCCGATTTCCGATTTTAATAGATTTTTTTCCCCTTACTGTAAAGAAAACAAAATCCAAATGTCAAAAATTATTCTTTTTCAAAAATGCTTTTATTGCAGTCAGCCTAGTTTACCTAAATTTTAAGTGCAACTAAGCAAGCTGTTAAACAAGATTGTAAAAAGAGATGCAGGCGCTGCCGCTGTAAACATTGTAAGTAACAACATGTTTGTACTTAGTGCGTTTCCACTGTGAGATACTTTTTAAGTTTTGATCATAGAATAGGCCTCACTTCACTTGTGTAATTTTATTCTAAATTAAAAAAAACTGATAAATAAATAAATAAAAATGCCTCCTCTTGGAAAAAAAAATAGTTATTCCTTTTAGAGTATTTTGACATTAAATAACCAAAACAATTTCCCACATTGGTAATAAAAATGAATGTTTCTTTAAACTTAACGTGTTTAGAGAAAATTGACCTCTTTGATAGAAAATACTATTTTAAAAAAAAAATCCCTGAATGTTAATTAAAGCTATATTTCTAACATACATGTATTATTACATTCTTGCTGTTTTTTGTTTAATTTACACATTTTTGGCAAGAAAGACAAGTCTGTCAGCTGCATCTGGCTTCAGACCCCTGTGGCATGTGACAATGCCCCCTCCCACACTGAAAACCCTGCGTTTCCATCACACCTAGAAACTTTGCAAAAACTAAATATCGCCATAAAACCGCGGCTATAAAAGTTTTTACGATCTCAAAAGGTTGTTTTTCAGACATTTCAATACACAACTATACTGTAAAAGTGTAATGGAAACACTTTTTTTGCGTTTACGTGTCCCCAGACGTGACGTGGGGATCGTGACCAGTTAATTCCCGGTAAAAATGGCGCGGTGTGGAATAATCAACAGCAAATTTCAGAGTTTTAGAAAACAACGTGTGGGAGAAAAGCTTTTAAAATCCGGAGCAAATTCTCCGCAGCAAGTAGAAAAGCATAAAATAACGCTACGTGCCCACATTGCATTAACCGCAATTACGAAACGTGATGCTAATGTGCTAACACTGTTAAACGGAAACACCCGCAAATCACAATTGTTTGTCAAAACGTACAAATATCGTTTTTATTTTGCAAAAAAAATTTAATGGAAACACAGAGGGGGCACTTCTTGTATGTTTCTAGCTGCCAAGTTGTGTTTATGCGTTTCTGTGGGAAACCAGCAGGAGTGCGCAGACGTTACTGTAAGGTACAGAAGCCCAAAAGGTGCTGGCGGGGCAAAAAAAAAAAAATCCAGATTTTCATAAAAATAAATCTTCATAAACAGCAAATTCGAATTAATCGATGAAATCAATTAATCGCCAAGCCCTACACATAATGCTACAACTAGACCTGAACCTAAATCTGAAACTAGACCTAAATCTAGACCTGAACCAAGATCTGAACCTAGACCTAAACCTAGACCTGAACAACTACAGCGGTCCCAGATCATAGACTGCCCCCACAGGCTTGTACAGCAGACACCAGACATGATGTCTGCATCACTTAGTCTTCCTCTCTTGATTCCAAGCAGCAACCTCTGACGGTCAAAAGTGAAGCCTATGTGGAAGTGCATAAAACTGCAGTTCCTCCTTCATCCACTAGGGGCTGCAAAACAGAGCAAATCTCCATAGACTCCCATGTTAAAAAGACCAACTTCACAGCAGAAATAAAGATGTTTACAGTCTGGTTCAAAAATCCATTTTAGGTTTAATAGGTCAGGTTTACCTTCATGACAACTGTGGGGGGAGGGAATTTTTTTCTAACTCGCCCATTTAAAAATAATTTAATCTCAAAGTTCGGCATATTTAGGGGCGTGTCCTTTTGATTGACAGGTACCCGATCCCCCACTTCAAGTCAGAAGAACGTAGAACAACCACGGTTTTTAGCCGGTTAACAACGTGACTTAGCTTTAGCCCGCTTACCTCTGTTAGCTGGTTAGCTCCTGTTATCTCCGGGTTAGCTTGGTTAGCTCTTAGCTACAGAAAGCTCGGAGTTCACTCAATGTCAATCATCCACCATGACGCTCACAGCCCCCCTCTCAGCTCCACATCTTTGCCAATATATGTATTTCCGGGCGAGATGACACGCATGCCCCTGCCAAGATGGCGACGGTAGGAACCGCCCATTTCAGCTCTTCAGAAACCTACGGGTGACGTCATGGAGGCTCCGTCCATCTCTTTTTATACAGTCAATGCTTTATATCCTGATGCTCCTGTCACTCTGAAACAGGGTCAGTGTGGACTCATTAGACCACATGACCTTCTTCCAGGTCCAGAGTCCTAGCATCCTAGCAAGCTGAAGCACTTTTCTCTGAGTACCCTCCGTGACTGGTCATTTTCTTTAAGATCTACCGCTGTTTAGTCCCCAATTCTTTGTTTATGTCAGGACAACAACATCTATAAAAACACATGAGAAGACGGACGCTCTGCTAAAACATGTCCCACGCTGTGAAGTAAAACCTATGACACCTGAACTACTGAGCGGCTGAAATCCTCTTGGTCAATAATCATGAAAACATTTCCTTCCCAGAGCTACAGTATTTGGTCTCCTAAGTTACCAGAGGCTTTAAGGATGTTGCTAAAAGAAGAGGTGACTCATCACCTCCTGTCATAACTTGCTTGAAATGTGTTCCTGGCATCAAATTCAGCATGAGTCTATCCGTCCACAACTCACTCAACACCTACTTTATCTTGTCCAGGGTTGACGGGGAAATGTGTCCCGGCCAGGTGGGAAGCAGGACACACCATGGACAAGACAGGCGGTTTCTCCGCGCAAACACACAACCACACACTCTCACTGTCATGCCTTCTGCTTGGCTAATCAGATATGTTGTCTTTGCAGTTTGTTAGTGACCTAAAGGGTCAACGTGTTTGGCAAATGACTGCTACTACGAACATGGTAATACTATGGAGTCTTGTGTTTCAGAATGCAGAAGTCATTGATCACTCGTATTGATTTTTCTTTTCTTTGCTGAAACTGTTATGAAGAGATTAATTTTAATTGTATTCCAGTGAACGTGTTCCATTCGCAGCTTTACGAAGTCAAGCTATATATTCCAACGCTTTGGCAACTTGCAATTTGCAATCAAATGGTTACTTTCTAGAAATAAAAGCTATTTCTGTACAAAGTCATCTCTTTATTGACAAAAACACTGTTATCTGGCTCCTCATGTTGCCATGGGTTTTTTGGTTCTTAGACTGACTTTCTGATCAAGTCTTCTGTAGTTATTTTCTCGGTCTGTTGTTTTAGCATTTAGAAAGTCCTTCTTCAGTTCGGGTTGGGTTTATATATTCTCACAGCATACTGTCGTTATTTTTTCCGTGTTATATTTTATAAAGTCCTAACTCCCCTTTTTACACCAGAGGCTTGAGCTACTAAACTGGATTTTCTCTTATCAAGGTAACTTCTGGATTTTCTGAACTTTGACACTTCTTACCAGGGTAAATCACCATGGTAACTTATGCTGAATGGCTAACCTCCGGACCAATCAGTTCACTTGGAAAATGCCCACCCACTCTGACCACATTGGTGTGCAGATTGTGAGAAATAAAGCCTCGTCACTGAGCACTTTGACACATATTATTGTTCTTGTTCTTCACTTGTAACAGAGTCCGTCAGGCTCCGCTAGGGTTGCTGAGCTCAATAATAATGCTAAAGCTTGGCAGGACTGCAGAACTACATGGCTACTGGTGACACCACGGTGAGGAAACACATTTCAACAAGAGGCTTCTGAAGACCTGAATGGAAAACATAACGGAAAGAAAGGAGGCTGTCTGAAACATCTGGGTTGTAATAAAGTGAAATTGAATGATCAGTGTTGCCCGTTTATATTGTCAGATGAATTTATTTGGTATAACGTCACGCTAAGCCATTTTCTGCCATGATTCCTTTCTGGTTTTTGCCTGGATGAGGTGTTTAATGTCTTTATACTTCTAATTAATAATTGTCTGCTCCTCCATGGCGAAGTAGCTGCTCTGCAGGGTTTCTCCATGTCTGCGATTGGTTGGACGCTACAAACTCCTCCCCTTTTATGTGAACATGCACTCTTCTTCATGGGAAAATCCTGGGATGAATTACGGAGGTGATAACCAGCTTCGCCGTACCGCTCATCCAGAATGTCTTGGAGGTCAACCCAGGTCACAAAGAGATAATTGGGATTTGTTAATCTTGCTTTGTAGTCCAGACCTCAGGTCCTCTGTTGCTATAGCCTTAGTCTGCTGAGGGACGTCCCACGATGCACTGGGAACTTCCTTTTCCTCTTCTCCTCACCTTCCATGTGGAAACATATGACAGTATTGGTACCAATAACGTATTTCCCTTCTTTCTGCAGGATTTTCTGGATATAAGTTGCAGTGTGTTGGTCTCTCTCTCCTGTCCTCTCCACCCCAACCGGTCCAGGCAGATGGCCGTCCTTTCTGAACTGGGCTCTGCTGGAGGTTTTTCCTTTCCACTGTCGCCTTGTGCAGCTCAGGATGGAGGATTGGATCAAAGCCGAGCTTTGATGCAATCTGCTGTTTTTTCTTAACGAGACTATTTATCATGAATTGTCTCGAACTGGCTGAGATAACACTGCTGTGAAGTGGCGCTAGACAAATAAAGTTGAATTAAGTTGTTGCTGATCATCATACCTGCTCCTTATCTAGTTGTTAGCTTCCTCGGTTTCGTTACTCATTGTCAGATCTTTGCCCATCTTTTTTTTATGTATTCTCACCCTGTTTTTTCAGTTTGTCTGTAGTCTGCCAGAAGGACATCAGGATAGTCCAGAGCAGGGATCCTCAATCCAGGTCCTCGAAGACTGGTGTCCAGCAGGTTTTCCAAACATCCCCACTACAACACGACTGAATCAAATCAATATGTATTTAGCAGACGTGTAGATCTTGTCTGAGACCTTGTCTACACGTAGATGGGCTTTTTATAAACCAAATATTTTCCCCCCTCCGGCCAGCAAAAGAAAAAAGGTCCAAACAACCTTGTTTTTTTAAAAAAAAAGCAAATCCATTCACACATTTCCGCAAAACCGTGTTGTTAAGCACAACCATAAGCATATCATACCTTTAGGCGGCGGTAGTGTCCCCAATCCTATCCAATCAGGATAACCTTCCATCTCATGACGTCACTTCCACAAGACACGAAACATGCATCCAACGTGATCTGGTTATGTGGTGAAATATTATTGTCCTTAATGTCATCCTTTGCCGTTGGTAGTTTATATGGAGCTAGTTATATTTGAGCTTGTAAAAACAAACAAACACAAGCGCCTGGGCAACACGCCATCAGAGTTTCGAGGACGTCCATGCTGGTGTAAATGTAAAAGAGTTAATGTGTTCAGTAAGCGGTGTGCCTACAATTTTATTTTGAAAAGGCCAGAGCAGAAGTCTGCGCTGTGTTGTTGGTGAAAGTTGGACGGTGCTGACTAAGAAATTAAGACGGCTGTGCCAGTTCTGCAGAACTTCTTCGTCCTATTGTTTTACATATTATAAAAGTACAGGCGTAAGACCCTCGGTTACATAAACAAATGTTGTACTTGTTGACGTTCAAACGTGAGTATTCGCAAATCTTTACTTTGGTCGGAGGTTTTTAAAACCATCGTTTTTGAGTGCAGAAACCTGCGTTTCGGTGAGAATGGCAGGCCAAATAGGAGAAAAATATCTTCGTTTTGTGAGATACCTGCTGCGTGTGGACAAGGCCTGAGTCTGGTGTGTTCAGCAGGTACACCAAGAAAACATGCAGGACGCCTTGAGGACCAGGAAAAAGGATCCCTGGTCCAGAGGACTTGGTACAGTCTGGTGGGAAATGTTGGGAAATTTCATGCCTTTCTTTGAAAAATTTTAAAAATTGTTCACTATTTTTCTTTTACTGTTAAGAATGATATAAAGCACATAAATGTCTCAGACAATGAGCAAACTATTGCAGTATACATCCGCATTTAGGGCTGCTTCTGTGACTGGACTTGTGCAGGTGATTTAAATGAAAGCATGACTCAATCATACGTGAGATTTAAGTAGATTTTTTTTTGCTGTTGGCTGCTGAAGGACTTCAAAAGATTTAATATGGAGGCAATGAGCAGAGGCTGTTGCTTTCTGACTGCACTTAGAGCTTACCTCAAGGGAAAAGCTTAGTGGGGCTGCTAAAGCAGCATATTACAAACCAGCACATGAAAACGCACAATGAAAAACAACTATACAACCTATACATGTGTACGCCTGCATTTTGGAAAAGAAACACAAGTACAGACAAAAGGAGAGGAAAAAAAAAAGTAGATTTCCCTTTCAGCAAATCGGAAATAGATTCATCAGAGAGCACGACAGGATGATGCAGAAGAAACAAACAAAACACATAAACACAACATCACAACCTGACCTTATGCAAATAGGATCCATATAATCCAATCACCTTCTGAACTCCAATCCCCCCCCACCCACCCCAACACATGTACAGTCCATACATACAGACAACAGCACTACTAGATGCACATGATTTCTTTTACACAGAATTTATCAAGTTAAACATAGAAGTAAATGACTGAATCTCTCCCGCTGTGTTTTTTATGCTTCCGGTCTAAAATGATTAACCTAAAATAAACTAAGTATGTCTTCACAGCTACAAGGGCTGTGTGTTTAACTGGTTTTATCAGAAAACTGAGACATGTGAAGCTGCTGCATAAGTGTCAGAATTAAGGTATGTGTTACTGTGTCACAGTTAACCCACCTGGAACACAGTAGAACATGAAAATAATGATCTACTCCTAAAAGAAAACAACTTCACGCTCAGTGGAAACCAGATGATTCATTCTACAGTAGAAGATAATAAGTGAAGCTGAGCAGGTTTCCAGGTGTTTAATGGAGGTGTAACACAGGTAAACGTCTCAGGAAGCCATCAGCCGAAAATTATGATGATGGACACCACTATCCATGGTGATTCAGGAGAATTAAGATAAGATAGGATAAGATAAACTTTATTTATATAGCCCTTTTCATAGACACAAGGTCACAAAGTGCTTCACAACAATAAAAACATAGAAAACCTGCAACGTGTGGGAAAAAAAAAAAAAAAAAGTATAAAAACACAGCAGTGTCATCGAGTCTTTTTGGAGCTAAAATGCCTGAACAAATATGTTTTTAAAATCATCTACTGAATCCAGAGAGCGCAGAACCTGGGGAAGCTCATTCCAGAGATGGGGAGCGACAGCTTTAAAAGAACCGTCACCCTGGGTTTTAAAACATTTTTGTAGGACCATCAACAGGTGAAGCCCAAGAGTCAATACTTCAGCCTAAATCCCCTTCATCTCCATGGAAACTAGCAGGACCTTCATCTTCATGGAAACTAGCAGGACCTTCATCTCCATGGAAACTAGCAGGACTTTTATCTCCATGGAAACTAGCAGGACCTTCATCTCCATGGAAACTATCAGGACCTTCATCTCCATGGAAACTAGCAGGACCTTCATCTTCATGGAAACTAGCAGGACCTTCATCTCCATGGAAACTAGCAGGACTTTTATCTCCATGGAAACTAGCAGGACCTTCATCTCCATGGAAACTATCAGGACCTTCATCTCCATGGAAACCAGCAGGACCTTCATCTCCATGGAAACTAGCAGGACGTTCATCTCCATGGAAACTAGCAGGACCTTCATGGAAACTAGCACGATCTTCATCTCCATGGAAACTAGCAGGACCTTCATCTCCATGGAAACTAGCAGGACCTTCATCTCCATGGAAACTAGCAGGACCTTCATCTCCATGGAAACCAGCAGGACCTTCATCTCCATGGAAACTAGCAGGACTTTTATCTCCATGGAAACCAACAGGACCTTCATCTCCATGGAAACTAACAGGATCTTCATGATTCATTTCAAACAAAGTCAGAGTCCCAGGGGACACGTTATCAGAGTTTTTAAGAGCCCAATAACACCTTCAGCTTACTGTACCTTACAGTACAGTAAGACATGATGTGTGATTGTGGCTGCGAGTTTTTGTCCCACAGCGACGAGACAGACGTCTTTGTAACCAGCAAGACTTTCTGCCTTCAGTTGACACATTTCTTTGGTTGCTAACATTGTCATATAGTTTTTTATGGGTTTGAACTGTGTTGGATGGCAAAGTTTGGTAGAGTCTATACAGGAGGTTCGGTCCAGAACTTAAAATAAAGGTTTTTTGTGTCATAGTTTATTTATTTCTGTTTTTTATGAGAGACAATGCATATTAATAAACTTATATAATGTAAATACGCAACATTATACCAAAGCAAATTTCCATTTTTAGTGCCATGTTGTGCCAAACTAACACAGCAGTAAAGTAGCAGTACAGAGGGAGGTTAAAGGGCACAATAATGACACAGTTAGTAAATATCTAAGTAAATAAGTTTAATAAAAGATAAGAGCATTATTGATCTCAGACCAGGAGGAGTACCCATCCAATCAGGAGGTAAACTGAGATGTTAGAATTTCATATTTGTTTGTGAACAACGCAGGTGGTTTTAATGATGGATGACGGGGGAGCAGAGTATAAAAAATCTTGAAGATTAAATGTATGCACGTCACTTTTTTCCCTTTTTAGCGTTTTTTTTTCCTCCTTTGACATTTTCCACTTTTTAAATTTTTTTGGGTATTTTTTTATGATTCTTCATGTCTCGTCTTCTTTGATAATTGATGACAAAATAAATAAAATAAACCGAGAGTGGTATGAAAAGCGACATCTCAAGCGTCTGAAATTGATTTACGTGCGATATTGTGCAGCCTGGGAATAATTAGCTGTAAATGTCAGCCTCTCTGTGGGGTTTTTAACCACATCATCAGGATATATCATGCAGGAACAATGAATTTCATCTGAAACGTTTCAGCTCATCGTGATGGATCGTGATGACATACTGGAGGAGAAACACTGGAAAAACATTCTTATTCTGGGAAAATCCATCCAGCACTATCTGGACCAACCCAGCTGGCAGGCCAGCACTGTGTAGCATCGAGCATCCGGATGCGATGCCTGAGAGGTAACGATCCAGGAACCGATCCACTTCATGCTTTTTAAACGATGGTTCAGACCCAAGCACATTATAAATGTTTAAATGATCAGACTTCCACAGAGGGATCCAACCCGTGTGTTTGGTAACTCAGAGGGCAGCCTGATGCCTGAGGGAAGGTAAACATGACATCCTGGGTTTGTGTTAAGACCCCAACCTTGCTGCCTCTTTTTTTTAACTTTGCTTTGTCAGAATCAAAATGTTCCCTTGCTCTCTCGCTCTCTTTCTCTCTATGAAAAAGTCCCCCACACACACATGAAATGCCACACACAAAAAAAAAAGCAGTGAAATTCAGTGAGGTCAAACCAAGAACAGATTGGGAATAAATTGTAAAATGTGTGGCTTTGGTTTGAAAATAATCCACCCACCTGCAGGATATGAAGCGCGAACGGTGCCCCGGTAATGACAGAAACCAGGCTGTGAGATCACAGCTCCATTGATAAAAAACATGAAATACATACAGCACACAAGCAACAATCACAGCAGAGACAAAGCCGCAGCGTTTGACTCTGACATTCACATGAATCCTGCCAGAGTATTTAAGGGTTGTGCTTCATCACAAAGTGCATTCAAGCAAGAAAAGTCAGCTGCAGACTGTGGAAGGTTCATTCGGTCTCTTCATGCTGCTGATTGAAGAGGCTGCAATGATGGTAGAAGATGGCATTTGTTCTTTTCTCTCTCTGTTTCTCATGTTTCCACCGATCCTCTCACCAGTTTTTACATCCAAATCCTCCGAAGGACTCATGTCTGATTGTCAAAGAGGGACGTAATTTAGTCTGATAAAGGTATTGATATTTCTTTATTAAACTAATTTCAGTTTCAGTGCAAACAAGACCTTTTTACAAACCTGGCAGTGGTTAGCAGGGAACCTGTCTGGTGTCAACCAAAGAGCCTGTAAGCAGGGAGCCGTTATGGCTGCAACACACGTAACATGGATCGTTTTTATTTATTTTAATCCAACCTTAACTTGATTCATTTAACTTTCTCTGGATGAATCATTATGACATAAAGGAGCTTACTGCGTTCACCTAACTCAGAGGTAAGACAGTTTGAAATGCTTCAACATACCTGACTCAAACCAATGCAGTAGAAGTTCAACAGAGAGATGTTTGCAAGACAGATTAGCAGAAAATAAACGAACAATCCAGACAGGAAATGTGAACTAGCCTGTGGCCAAACGTTTCCTCAAGCATCATGACAGCGATCCATCCATCATATTCTCCTTTCCATAAGACAAAGTGACTTAACCAGACAGTCGTTTTGGATTTAAAATATCCGGCTCTGAACAAGGAGCTAGATTTTCCTTATTTTAGTAGATCATTACAGTATTTAGTGGAATAAATAGTTTTATTCCAGGATTGGTCAGGATATGCTGCGTATTGAGATGTTTGGTGGTGTAAATGATCGCATCCTGGCAGGTTAGATCATGCATCTCGTCATAACACATCCATGTTTGCAGTTTTTCCTGATGTCTTTGGAGCTAAAAGTGGGAAGTTCTATTGCAGGGAAGACACCTGTAGCTCAAGAAATCTGTCTGACTCGCTGACGAAGGCCAGCGGGATGAAATGCAACCGCCTTTTAAAAAGACTTCAATCTTAGTCTTAAAAAGTCTTTTAGTCACCCTGACTAAACCATTAAAATAAAGGCTTTTTACTTACCTTTAAAGGAAAGTGCCTTGAAGTTTTTATATCCAGACGTTAATAAGGTGTTGCATTTGTTTTATCAGGTGTGTTAGAGCAGATAAACATCTAAAACCTGCAGCTGTCGTGGACTGGGGGGGCCACCCTTGACCTGACTGAACAGTTGACTACAAAACACCCGACGGAAACAGAACCCCAGTTACATCAGTTAAACCATTCAATGCCCCTGCATTACCGCTCCCCAATACAACCTGCTTACTCTATGGCAACCCTGGAGGGACACATGTCCCTCCTGAAAAATCCAAAATATTGAAGAACAATATGGTCGGTTCAAAGACATCCTGAGATCTGCTGCAATTGATCAGCGTCACAGTTGGCAGGAGATACTTTCACCCCAAGCATGCACAGCCTTCATCCAACAAACTATTATTATATCCACCAGGCATAAAACTCTGTGTGAGAGAGTGACCAAAGCCACCCTGCAGCCAAATGACCAAGACAGAGAGCATTACTGGGAATAATAAACACAATGCAAGTGCTGGTTTCAGCCATCGCAGTTTTTATATTGAGCCGAGAGAAACCATGAACATAAAACTTCATAAAAATGGATTTAATGAGCCGTTCAGGCTGTAATGAAGTGGTAATAAACAGTTATAACCTGCCATTTGTTAGGATTCGTAACTGATTTATAAGGATTTTCATTATGTCTGATGGAAAACGTCAAGCGGCCGGAATGTAGCCTGGCAAGACTCTCTCGCTGTACCAGCGTAGAGTCTGGGGACTCGCTTCAATCTACGGCGGGACAAACAAGCGTAGAGTAAACCAATTAGAAAAATGGTGGACGTGTGGGGAGGGGTTGTTGGGGGGATGGTCTACGGACGTGTCCTTGTCCTTGGGGATCCCGCCCCAGGTATCGTGGTGGCGCCGGCCCGCGATGGTTTTGCTCTGGGTGGGCGGGGCCCGCTGGGTTTTGGCCGGGGGGTACGGGTGGTCCTGGGGCCTGTGGGCTGCCGGCTCTCTGTGCGGCCCGCGCTTCGGTATCCGGCGCCCGCCGGGCCGGCTTGCCGTCGCCCTGTGCTACCCGGTGCCCCTGCCTCGTCACGCCGGGTGGCGCCTGCCTGGAGGCTTCCACTGCTCTGGGCTCGGGGGACGGAGGCTCTCTCTGCTTTGCCTGCCCGGGCTCTGTGCGCGGTGGACTTGACGGGCCCTGGGGGCCTTGGCTTCCTCCCCAACACCTCGGGTCGTGGTCGTGCTCCCCTACAAGCACTCAGCTGATCTTTGATTGCATGATCACAGGTTGAACACTCACACGTGCACGCCCACAAAGCGCTCATCTTCCCATCTGCTTCCTACTAAATGTTGCTGATGACTCTCTGTAGGTATGTTTAATAACGGTTGGTATTGTAATTGTTATTTTATTAATTCATTTACTTTTTTTACTTTTCTTTTTCTTTTTTTTTGTCTGTTTTTGAATATTGTCACTATCCCACTTTTGTCTTGTTGTATTTTTTCAGTACTTTGTATTGTTTTGCAAATCCTGTAACTTTAGCAGCTTAGACACGCCTTTCTTTTCTGTCTCTCTTTTTCCTCCTTTCATTTCCTCTTTCCCTGCCAGGTCCAGCTCGGCCAAATCAAGACTGACGATGATTGCAAAATGATAAAAGGAAAAATAAATAAATAAATAAATAAAATAATTATCATAATAATAAAAATATTCAGATTATCAAGGACAGCTATATACATGAGATGTCTCCCTTGACAGAGCAAATCTGTCTGGCAAAAATATGGCACGCAGATTGTTGTTCTGCATGCTGAGATGCTGGACAGGACAGGTAAAAAAAAAAAAAAAAAAAGAAAAATGGTGGACGTGATGTCAGTAAAGCGGCAGCCTACAATGTCCTGAAGAGGCAACGTGGTGCTAGTGGCAACTCGGTGTTGCTTTTTTAACTTAATCTTAAGTCAGAAATGAATGTTTTGCAACAAAAAAAAAAAAAAAGAAACAAACTCCTGCTACATCCGTGCGCCATCTTGAATGTTTTGAAGAATACGTGGTGACCAAACAGCAACCTCCGGTGGTTAAAAGTGAAGCCCATGCGGAAGTGCATAAAATTACTGTTCCCCCTTCATCCACTAGGGGCTCCAAAACAGAGCAAATCCCCATGTTAAAAAGACCAACTTCACTGCAGGAATAAACATGTTTACAGCAGGAATAAACATGTTTACAGCCTGGTTCAAAAATCCATTTTAGGTTTAATAGGTCAGGTTTACCTTCATGACAACTGTGGGGGGAGGGAATTTTTTTCTAACTCGCCCGTTTAAAAGTAATTTAATCTCGAAGTTTGGCATATTTAGGGGCGTGTCCTTTTGACAGGTACTCGATCTCCCGCTTCAAGTCAGAAAAACTTAGAACAACCGCAGTTTTTTTAGACTAAACAACGTGACTTAGCTTTAGCCCGATTACCTCTGTTAGCTTAGCCACTGTTATCTCCGGGTTAGCTTGGTTAGCTATTAGCTACAGAAAGCTCGTAATTCGCTCGATGTCAATCATCCACCATGACGCTCACAGCCCCCCTCTCAGCTCCACCTCTTTGCCCATATTTGTATTTTCCTGGTGAGCACATGACCCTGCCAAGATGGCGATGGTAGGAACCGCCCACTGAGGTTCAATTCAGCTCTTTAGAAACCTACGGGTGATGTCACTGAGGCTACGTCCATTTCTATATGCAGTCCATGGTGGTGACGCAAGGCAAGAGGCAAGAGTCTCCTCAGATCAACCAATCAGAGTGGCTGGTTTGTTTAAGACCGATGCGAATCTCCGTGAAGGGGAGCGACTCCGGACTGAGTCGCTCTGTATTGAGTATATAAAGCACTCCAGTCTAGCATTCCAGGCTAGCCGGACTGTATGTGGAATAGTTTGAGTCTCATCCAGTCACTCCCGGCAGTGTTTAAGCTGGAAAGACCAAACGGTACCACAGTCCACTTCTCCCAGAACGGCTGTTTGACAGAATAAGGCATCAGCATGAACTGCACCGTAGAAGAACCTTCAGCGTGAGTGGCAGAATACACCTGGACAGATCTACAGTCCAACAGAGGACCAACAATCATTCATATCCACTCTTGTAACATGCAAATGTATCGCTCTTACTGGGATGTACAGCAAGTATTGTCTCAGCAGGTGTGTAATCTGGTTACTCATCTCTGTTTTCCAGTGGAAACGTACAGTTACAGAACACCTACAGGCTATTAAATGAGGATGCTCTGATTCAATTCTTATAGATGTTTATTGATCTGTTGTAAGCTACAACACACATCCAGCGGCATGGTGGAGGCGGCTGCTGGGTCCCAAAGTGTTTCTGTTTCCATTTGCAGACCTTTTTAAAGGAGATGTGCTTCATGTTTCTGAACTCACAACACAGGAGGCTCTGGGTAATGATGTAGCGACCCACAGAGTGAGCAGCAGTCATGAGAAAAACAGATCATTTCATCCAAAATGATTGTCAGCATGACTGCATTTATGTCAACAGTATTAATGAAACAAATGAAAGAAATAAAGAGAAAAATCTAAACAGGCCTTGTCCAGGAGCGGTTTCTGTCAACATGCATTAAAATGGTGTGAAATTGCTTCTGCAGAGCAATCAATCATAGATTTATCAAAGAAAAAGGACCCCTGGAGGAGTGCTTTGCTTTCATTATAAATGTCAGCCTGTAGGAGGCTGAACTGGGCCTGTACCTGAACCTGAACCGGAGCCTCCCAGAGAGAGGCGGCTGGTTGGGTGGCAGCTTGAATGGCCTGTCTGGCTGGAATATGTCTGGAAGCCTTTTACACACTCCTTCAGTTTCTAACACAGACCAGCTGGAAAGGTTATGGGGGCGGGTCAGAGATCATGTTCTGTAACGACCCATTCGATGCCTCCATCCTGACCACACTAAAGAGAAGGTGGTGTTTTCTGCTGCTGATGCGGTCGCAGCTTGTTTTCCCATAACCAGGGATCATCCCGGCCACGCTGGATCGGCCCGGCTCCACTCAGCGTCTGGATTCAGCCAGTAAAGCGGAACGTTCCTGCTCAGACTCTCAAACCTCTGTCCTCGACCCCTTTGTGCTGCTTTTGGACCGGGTTTGGTGTCAACGGAGGGAGGAGGGATCAAGGGGCAGCTTACCCAGGTGTTACCAACTCATTAGAGGCAGCAGGATCAGATGAAGCTCAGATCCTATACAAATGAGGCTTTTCAGAGAAACCGCCCTCTCTGCAGTGGAAATGTGTGTGTGTGTGTGTGTGTGTGTGTGTGTGTGTGTTTCCCAGTAAAGCTAACTCAGTACAATTTTCTCCAATATGCTTTAGAAAATGTGCTGCTAATAATGTGCTGCATGCAATCTAACCCTCTCTACCCATTCATCCTTTATCAACTAAATGTTTCATTCTTATGATTTAAAAACAAAATACAGTAAAAGCAAGTGAAAGCAAAAACAAAAGAACAAATAAATATAAAATTAATGAATGAAAAAAATGTATATAAATTTATCATGTAAAGATAGATCATATTAAATAAAATAAATATGCATTATTACTATATGAAAACAAAATAAATGCAGTAAAAACAAGTAAAAGCAAAAAGAAAAGAACAAAAAAAATATAAATGAATATAAAATATTCATTCATTTATTCATTATCCTAACCGCTTAATCCAATTCAGGATTGCGGGGAAGTTGTAGCCGATCCCAGCAGTCTTAGGGCGAAAGGCAGGGTTAAATCTAAAATAAGTTAATAAAAATAAATAAATAAATTCATCATGTAAAAATAGATCATATTAAATAAAAGTAAATAAAATTAATCAATCAGACTAAAGAAAGACTCTTATGCTCTGATGTTTAAAAAAAAAAAAAAAAAAAAAGGTTTTGTACTCGACATCTTAATCTTCCAACACTACTTGTGGTGCGTTTCAGTCGCCTCGTAATTCTGAGTGTTCGAGATGATGTCATTGCCACGTAGTTCAGTTTCCAGTTGCACCAGTGTAAAATTGGACGCCTCATAAACGGCCAGTGTACCGTATCTGTAAATGCCGTTCACAAAAAACCTCACAAAACACCGTCACCGTGGAAACACCAGTTCGGTGATCGTGATAAATAAACCACATATAATGGCACAAACATGTCCGCCGTAACAGCGTAATTCTCCACAAGTCTGCTAGCTGAGGCAATTCTTGGCTCTCTGGGGGCCTCAAGCAAAGTTTCACAGGGGCCCCTCCAACCAGCATTGCCCTTTTGTTATGATACTGGGTTTTTTTTGTTTTGTTTTTTTTTTTTGTCTTGTGCAGCATTTAAGCAGGCAGAATGATTTTCTGGATGCTGTGTTCTGCTGGGCAAATTTACTTTGCCAAGGGAAGAATCACAGGTACACTGCTCCCCTTGATATTCGGGATTCTTCTTTTCTTTTTCTTTTTTTTTTTTTTGCATAATTTTTTGTATTACAAAGTTTGTACTGCTGAAGCGCACCGGAGAGGACAGAAGAGGGACAGAAAGAGAAAACAGAAAAACAGCTCGTAGAGAGAAAATGAGAGAGAGAAGGAGAAAAAATGATATTGTACTAATAACAGAGACATGCGTATGTGTACTGGTTCTACATATCATTCTTGCTTATGAATTCTATCATTTAACTTTCTTAGTTTTACTCTTAAGCTTTTAATCCTGTTCTTATTTTCAGCCTCCAGGTGGTCATCAGACTGAGCTGCTATGAGCTAAATTAGCTTCTGGATTGTCTGAACTTCAGTCTCGGTCTCTTCTTTACTTTGCCAGATGTAAAATTTCTCATGTTTATAAACCTGCTCGTTCCGGTTTGCTTACATGAGACGCACCGCTACTGGCGGCAAGACTGAGAGGTGGAGGAGGGGCCTCTTTAGGGTGGTTTGTAGTGGTCAGTCGCTATCATTGCAAACTCCAGATTGTACTGCTCTGTCTTGATTAGAAGTTGTTTGGCCCTCAGATGCTTAGGGCCCCAAGCGTTTGACTGGTTTGTCTGTTCGAAACCAGTGCATCTGTTTGCTGGTCACACTGGAATCTTACTGGGCACCAAACACAGAAGAAAGTGATTCAATAAGACGACAACAGACTTCAGGATGCAGCCGCCTTTAAATCTGGAATCTGCAGTTTACGACTTTAGAAAAACGAGAACGCTTCGTCATTTCTAGCAAAAGTTCCTCAGACATCTGGAATGTGCGATCGGCCGGCGTTATGCTAGCGTCATGATGAAGACAAAGACGATATTTGATACAAACTGATTTTTAGGAGCCATCTGTTTTTTTTGGGAGATATTATTTTCCATCAGTTCTCTGTGTGATTACAGACCATGTGTGCTGACCTTCTGAAACAAACTGCGATATTTGGGGCTGATTGTTTTGCTCCGTTATCCCAGATTTCCACATTGTGTTTGCAGCTCAGTTGGAGCTGATGAGCTCGTCTGAAAATCCCAAACAATCTGCAGCGATGCGTCTCAGCGGCTTCCCACTGGATTAATGCTGAGATCATTCTGATGGAGGTTATTCAGCATTCACAGAGCCGCAGCTACACTTCCACTTTTTTCTTCCTGCTGGATGAAACTGAGCAGTCTCCGACTGATTCTCAGCTGCCAGGCAGTTTAGCGCCGACTGGCTTCAGATGAAGTGTGCTGGAAAGCTTTCTGATTGGCAGTTCAGGCTGGGAATCAGCGCATCATAACAAACTGAACAAACTATAAAAATTGCTGAGGCCAAACATATTTTCACACAGACTGCTTGCCATCCTTTTAAATGAGAAATTATTGTTTCATTCACAAAACGCTTGTCTGTTTCAGCGGCCATCTGCTGCCGCTCGTCTGAAACCGGCTTCCTTGTGACTTTTATGGAGAACTGGGGAAGGAAATGGAGAGTAAAGACAACGTGACAGACACAATAACACCACAATGTAGCAGGGGTACTGTTAAATAAGCATCAGTCTGCAAGCAAAACCAGCTGCATCTGATCTGAACAGACTTGACTCACAACACAAGCAGCTCCTTTTCTTTCTCACTCTTCAGTATGTTTTAGCAACCCACTCCTCCTGCGTCAGCACACGCTGGATCAAAACAAAGTCTTACTTCCTCTAAAATCCAGACGGCTGGTTTACAGCCAGCCCCTGTAATACGGACACAAATACTTCTTATTTTCCATTTTAGGTCATTTTATAAAAGCACAGCTGTGCAGAAAAATAAGGTTTTACGTGTGCGATTCAACCAAACTCATACAAACTGTATGGAAATATTGGAGAAATATGGAGTTTGGTTGTGTAAGTGTGTAATGGACGACATGTTTTGGCGTCTAAGCAAGGCTTTGTCTTTTGCAGAGCAGCTGTTCTCTGCTGTCTGCAGCTCGACTTGACTGTCAGGTAATTGACTCAATTCCAGCTCTGCTGTCATGGTGTGTTTTGGGTCATTTGCATTGTCAGGCACTGTCCAATCGACTCTCCTGCATTTGGCGGACAGTATCACCCAGTACGCGTCAGAATTCACCCAGTTGCTCCTGTTGTTTTCACATCATCATTAAGTCCCACTGACCCGGCGCCGTTACAGCCGATGCCGGCGCCATTATGCATGCCGGTACCGTCTCGCCGTCTCACAGAGCTCTGCAGGTGATGGTGATGTCAGGTAGCTTAATCTATTCTATTCTATTCTATTCTATTCTACAGTCATTTAGCAGACGCTTTTATCCAAAGCGACTTACATATGAGAGTGAGAACAACACAAGCAGGAAATCAACCAGTAGAGGACATCGTAGAAAGATGCTAGTGGACTGTCCAGTTGGACGTAGGTCCTTCCATGAAGTGCTACAGCAGGGGTGTCAAACTCCAGTCCTCGAGGACCAGTATCCAGCAGGTTTTTGTTGTTTCCTTCTACCAATATAACTGATTTAAATCAAATGGATCAAGCAGCTTCTTGTCAACCTGTTTACAAATTTCAGTCAGGTGTGTTGGGGCACAGAGACAACAAAAACCTGCAGGCCCTCGAGGACTGGAGTTTGACACCTGTGTGCTACAGGCTTTTTTTTGTTTGTTTGTTTTTGGTTGTTTTGTTTACTCCCTTCCCACCCCATAATATTACGTTTTGTTGCAAAGAACTGGGTTCTCCAACTTTCCAATAAATATAGCTATACTAAGTGTTGAAGAGCTCCTTGAAGAGCTGAGTCTTCAGCTGGCCTGAGAATCATAATCCAGACCTTTTTTATGGGGTTTTCTGGCAAACGCTTGCTGTTCTGTTTTAGAGGCCATATTCGCTCCACCAAGTTTTTCCTTTAGATGGTGGCGCGTCTGCATCTCTGGGCTGAAAGTGAAGTTAGCTTCATTCTGAAATCATCAGTTTTTATTTGATCAGAATCCATCGAACGGATCATTTAGCCACTCCAGACCTTCTCTTTATGGTTTTTTATTTTATTTTTGTAGCTTCAGAATGACATGTTTACCTCTTGATGACGACCATCTTAAATGAAGACGAGTTCATACATCAGTGGAAATCGTCATTTTAAAACTGCATTCACTGTAAAACTGCAGGAAAAGATGCTTTTCATATTTCATTTTTTCTGTTTCTATACTGTTTAGTCCACCTAAGGGTCACGCAAGGCTGAAGTCTCTCCCAGCAAACATCAGGCGAGAGGCAGGTACATCCCAGACAGGACGCCAGTCCATCACAGGCTTTTTATATTTGGTTGGACCCAAAAGACCCGAGTCAGATCGCTTGGTTAGAGGTTTGTAAACAACTTTCCTTCATTTTGTCAGCATCCTCCTCTTATAGCTTCTGCCATGTTGTGACAAAATAAGGCAAATATTCCTATGAAATCTGCATGTTTTACTCATTTAAAATGCAGTTGCTAAGCAACAAACAGACAACAGACAAACAGACGTCAGAGCTGAACTCATTTTAACATGAGCTAATGTTTTAGCTTCATTCACTAGGATGTTCAAGCAATCGTTGCACAACGATGGATGGCGGAAATGAGCGAACAAAACTGCTGGTCGTGGTTTGCTGACACGTGTAGCAAAGATTCTGTCACGGCAACACCTTCGTACTTCCAGCAGCTTAAACAATGCAGGATCGGTCATAAAGGGTCTTAATCTCAACTGTTATCACCCATCCACACACCCCGAAGTTGGTTGCATAGCAACCAGTCTGAAGCCTGTCCCGGATGACACAGGACTGACTGAAGTACATTTATTTAATTAAAATCTTTTTAACGTATCGGGATCTATGACATTCCTGCCAGTATGTCCAAATGGGGCCCATAATGGTTAAAGTTGGGTTGCAGATAAGGCTCCAGCATGGGTTTGCCAATATGGCTATCCAGTTGGTTCTGATTTGGTTTCAGTTGGGGCAAAACTTGGGGCCCTTTAAGTCAGCCCACATGGGCTCCCCATGGTCCCAGTTCAAATCCACACCGTGCCCACATAGCCCAAATTTAGCCCATATGGGCCCCTCCTGGACATGCTGTCTGGGGTTACACTACTCAACTTTTTAAGGCATCTTTCCCTGAACCCACATCTAAACCTGGGAACTGGGTCTGGGTCTGGGTCTGAAAAAGTCACATGACTGTCAACAAGAGGTCAGCAAAATGAGAAAAACTGCATCAGTGTCCAGATAGTTCTGGACCTCAACAGATGAAACACAAATGTCTCTTTACCTTCTGACACCATTAAATGTACTAGTTGACCAAAAAATAAGCTCTGTGATTAAAAAATCTAAAACTAAAATCAATGTTCAGTTAGTATTTAATCACTTGTGCTAAATTAATGGTCACATTTATTACATAGAAACAAGAATCTACATCCATCTGCACAGCAGGTTCTGGAGATTTGCACGATTATTGGGTGTAGAAGAAGAAACTGGGCCAAGACAGAAGAAAGTGGAGGAATCAGTTGTAGATACTGTTCTATATACGTTCTGAAGGAAGACGTGTGAGATACGGAGGATCACACCTTGTGCATGATGAAATATTAGCTTATAGGCTGAAGGTTATTATCTGAATACATAAAGAGGCCGTGATAGACCGCTATGTTAGTGTAACTTTTTGAGACAGAAAAGTTGATTAAGAACACAATCTTCAGTGAATAATGGTTAAATTTGTTGTTTTTTCGTCGACGGGTCATGTAGCCGACTGGCGGTGGGCGCAGTTTGTTTCTAGACAGGCAGATTTTTACAGGACAGTCGAACCTCACTGTGATGAGTTCTGACTCTGACTGAGCCGCTTGGGTCCATTAGGAGATTAATTCCTCTACTCAGTGATACAACAAAGTATTTGTTGAAAGCTTGAAGGTCCGTAAATAACGGTAGGGTTTCGTTCCTTTTAATGTCATTGCACTGTGTGGAGAATTCCCCGGTTTGGCTCCGAGCCTGACACAAATATCTCCTGAAGAGGCTGCTTCGCTGTAACCCGTCCCGTCCTGTATCTGTAGATCTCATTTGCTAATGGTGCAGCTTTAAAAGAAAGAAATCCTTTGGCTTTTGTTTGCTTTAAAACATGGCACATTACACAATTCTCTAATCCTGCTCTACAGAACGATGAGGTTTACGTAACACAATATGGCTTTCTACAGCCCCATATGTGAAGTCGAAGGGTTCAGTCATCTTCAATAAATAGAAGACAACCAAAGTTGGCCATTTGTTTTCCATCATCCATCTTTTCACCTGCTTGTTAATACAAATATCTGAACAGCATAATCACCTGGCAGCAACTCCACAGATTTATTAAAATCAAATCAAATCAAAGATACTTCATTCATCCCAGAGGGGAAATTCAAAGTCCAAGCCAGCTCGTCCAAGGTTTGACATACAGACATGTAACATTTATGACAAGTTTACAGAACCGGCCCAAGGCCACTGGGAAGCTGAATCCAGATATGATTGTTGTTTGGGTTCCAGGCTAGGAACACAATTTACCCTCTGCCTTCATGTAGACATAATGAAGACAATTTGCTGAAGTTTAAACTGAGCATCAGCACGAGGTAGAAAGAAGGTTTAAAGACTCACTCCGTAACTTTTCGACTTTTTAAATATGCATTTATGACTCGTTTTGATCGCCGGTGAAAAACCGACACTATACAACTTTCTGAACCGGGACACGACGTGACGTTCCGCTTCACGGTATATTAAGGAACTGGTTGTTTTGAACACACAACGTCGCTGATTCAGCAAAGAAGCGCAAGAAGATTAAAGAAGATAAAGAGACAAAACAACGGCGATGGACTAGCGAGCTGTCCAGGGTGTACCCTGCCTTTCACCCAAAGACGGCTGGGATAGGCTCCAGCTTCCCCGCGACCCTTCATTGGATTAAGCAGTTAGGAAAATGGATGGATGAAAGAGAAAACAAGAGTTATCGTAAGATCTTTTGCTTACTGGAGAGAGCTAACAGGTCAGCTAGGATGCAAGATGGAGGCTGAATTTGCCATCGATAGGGGGCGCATAAAGGGGACAATGGCAAAAGTTCATTACTGTGTCCAGTGTGAGATTTATGAAAAAACAAGAGGGGGGGGGGGGGACGTTAAAAAAATCATTTTTTTATAAAATAACTGGCAACACGTTATCTTTCACGCGATTTCCTCATTCCAAACTGAAAGAAAGTTCTGGAAAATAAAAATGAAAGTCAGTGTAACGTTCCCAAAATTTTGGCCTATTCAAAATATTCTTATTTTTAATGTCTTTACCGATAAACTTGGCAGAATAGTCTAGTATGGGGAGGGATCTCAGCTTTGTTTGACCTTTTTCCCGTGTATATAGCTTTTTATATAGCTTTTTGACTGCCTTGACCAAAGACTGGAACATCAGTCTTTCCACCCCCCCGGGATAAAAAATATGAATGACCAGAGGGGGGGACATCAAAAGCAGAGGGAGGGTAAATCCCCCTCACCCCCCCAACAAATCGCACCCTGACTGTGTCTTTAAGTGATGTTGAACGTAACATGTTGATGCTCTGAGGTTTAAAACAACAGCTGATTTACTGGGATTTACATAAAGTCTTAAGAGAAAGTAAATGAATAAAAAACCTCAAACAAGTTTCATGAAACAGCCTAAAAGTTCATCCCCCTTTAGACAGTATTTTATATGAACCCACTATTCCTGAATGAACTCTGACCTGTGAGGGTTTTTTTTAAGCCCTTACGAACATGAACATGTTTCTGCTGGAGGTTTAAAACAAAGCAAACAATCACAAGAAAACGTTGGAAACATAAAGCTGAATCAGAGCACACAGAAATAGGAAGCTGCTGGGAGTCCAACCTTTGGAAAGCAACGCCTCGGTTGATGGAGAAAGTGTGATGATGCAACGCTGTGTGGGAATTCGTTCCACTCTCCTCAGTTTCTGGTGGGATGAGAACCAATGCTAATCGAAGTGAGATGAGTAAAAAGCTTCTGGCTTTTTTTCCAGAGAAGGGTCAAATTTACTTTGTGTAAAGGCACGTATATTTTAAATGTCAGGATATTTGACATCTCAGAGGGAAATCTTATTATTTTTCTCCACAGGCTTCAGCTGTATGTCATTGTTGAAGATGTTTTAGGTTTTTGGCATGTTGAAGATTAAAATATTTCAAGTTTTCATTTACAACTCAGTCAGATTTTCCCTGGCAGTATTTCAGTACTTATTTACTTGGGCATGTCTGCACCGGCCATCGGAGGACGGGATTGGTGGTCGTCTGACTCCCACACCTGCGTTTGATGAGCTTCATGACGGATCCTGTACTGGCAGTCGCTGGGATTACCAGCTGACTTGGCTGGAGAAGAATGGTCACATTTCAGGGATTTATTCTCCACAACACTGGCTCTCAGCACAAACAAGAAACAAATACAGCTGGGACTCGCTTCATCTGAAGAAGAAGATGCCCATGGAGGCTTTTTACAGATAGAGCGGGTCTGAAGTTGCTTCAGTGATCATCAGTGCTGTTCTACACATGAATCAAATAAAAGCTGAAGTGACTTTTCAAACCCTCCTGTAGGATTTTCTTGCAGCTACATGTTGCTGCCATTCTCTCCCCATAAATGTCAAATTTTCAGACTACAGTGGTCTGTACTGTAGTCTGCCAGAGATGTCAGGACTCTAACCGGTAAATAAGAGCAGAATCCAAAGGGATTTACAGGCAGCTTTTGGTTATTATGGCTTCTATGTTGCAGAGGGCAAACAAGATGAGGCTGCAGAGCACTTGCTATCTCTACCTGAGCTTTCAGCTGCTTTGTTGTCCCTGAAATGAGGCAGCAATGGCACAAAAGTACCACCTTGTCAGACAGGATCCGTGGTAGGTCTGCAAGTAGGCCAGGTGGAGAGGATGTGCAACACCAAAGGACATGGACTGTGTTGACATTAGTTCCTACAAAAAAAACCTGATTATCTGGAGAAAAGACAGCAGAACATAAAGATTTATGTTTGATGTGACAGAACACCCAACAATAAGTTCAGTCAAAACGCATTAGAAACTCTCCTGAGCGTGTTGGAACTGCTAAAGCGCTGGAAAACACCTCACAGGACTGTGTCAGATTATGCCACATTTGAGATTGTGTAAAAGGAAGCAGCACTGCCACAGATACTTCAAAGTTCCTGTGATCCACATCAAGTAGGAGTACGGAGCCGCTAACGTGGACTGCTATCATCTTCATCCTGAAAAAGTTCAAGGCGTAATATGAATCAGGATGAGTGAACGTGTAGCAGCAGACGGAGCAGCTGGAACTAACAGAGGCTCAAGGAGAAAATTTAATGTCAGCTGAAAATCTACTTAGAGGGATTTGAATTTTTACGAGAAAGAAGAGACATCAGTCTTTTTTTTTTTTTTTTCCTGCGTTTGACCCATCATCGCCGTGTGAAACCTCCTCTCAGGGGATTTCACTGCACCCTGCAGATACTGCAAATAGTCTGTGTCCTTTTAGACGGCAGCGGCTTGAAAACGAGGAACAGTAGCTCAATGAGTGCACAACCCATGTACTCTTTTGGCTCTAATTTCCTTATTTCCCTTCCCACAAGTAAAGAAAAGTTTAGATGCTGCAGCAGGAATTAAGAGGGTCGGTACCAGCCAGGAACGGCTGATAACTAATGATCTTTAGCATAATCTCTCTCTTTAAAAGCAGAAGTTTTGTCAGATCAGGGCTGTTTTTACCCTGGGCCGTATATAAACGATGGGATGGAGCCTCTGTGACGTAACCCGTAGGTTTCCGAATAGCTGAATTGATGTCGTCTCTCCCGGAAAATACAAAAATGGCAAAGAGGTAGAGCTGAGAGGGGGGGCTGTGAGCATGACGGCTGATAACTGATGTCTGTCAAACTCTGACCTGCCTGTAGCTAAGAACTAAACGAGCTAACCTGAAGCTAACAAGAGCTAACAAGCTAAAGCAGGTTAGCGGGCTAAAGCTGAATCACACTGTTAGCTGGCTAAATACTGCGGCTGTTCTACACTCTGCCTTCTTGAAGGGGGTACATGTCAATAAAACGGACACGACCGTAAATATGCTGAATTTCAAGATGAAATTGCTTCTAAATGGAAAAGTTAGAAAAAAAATGACTCCCTCCACAGTTGACCGATTAAACCAGGATGTAAACATGTTTATTACTGCTGTGAAGTTGGTTTTTTTCACATGGGAGTCTATGGGGATTTGCTCTGTTTTGCAGCCCCTAGTGGATGAAGGGGGAACTGCAGTTTTAGGCACTTCCGCATAGGCTTGACCTTTAACTGCCGGAGGTTGCCGCTTGGTTTTAACACAATGCTAAGGAGGAAAGACATCAGCAAAGGTCTTACAGAAGCTACTCCTGCTGCTAATCCAAATGTGAATGGTTGTCAGGTCATTTTCAAACTATCTGGAGTCCATTATTCTACAGACAGAACATTTATTCACAGGTGGAACATATTCCAGACAGGTAGTGGTCCCTCCAAGAAGTGGGTATACCTACGTGTACTCTGGACTACAGCACTGCCTGTAATGGATGTTCTGGCAAGTTCTGCCAAAATTCAGACTATGTAATGCTGAGAGACAACGGAAAAAAGAACAACATCTCAGACTCTCCAGGCCCAAGTTAGCATGTTAAATACTAAATCGCATGATAATAAAGTTAGAAAAATACTGAACCAGTATGACTTGCTTGGAAGTTGCTAGAGAACGCTTCTTCTCTCAAAACATAAAATGGCAGCAAGTGGTGGTGGAGGGATGATGATCTGGGCACCTTGCAGTCATTCGCTGGACTACAAGCTACTATGCATACCAAAGTAGAATCAGATGTGAGTCCATCTGTCTGACAGCTAAAGCTGGACTGAAACAGGTTCACGCAGCAGGACGATGGGCTCATTCACCATCATCTTCTTACCAATCTTCTTAAATGTGTTCTCAAGTTGTACTTAGGAAGTCATGACAACTGTTGGAGGAGTGGATTTTTTTTATAACTCCTCCATTTAGAAGTAATTTATTCCTGAAATTTGGCACAATTAGGGGCGTGTCCTTTTGATTGACAGGAACCCGATATCCCACTGCGAGAAGGCAGAATGTGGTACAAGCATGGCTTTCAGGCCGTTAACAGCGGGATTTAGCTTTAGCTTGCTTACCTTCTTTAGCTGGTTAGCTCCCATTATCTAGTCTTAGCTCTTTTAGCTTTTAGTTACGGGCCCGTTAGAGCTTGCTCAATAGCAATCATCCACCTCCACGCTCTCAGCTCTACCTCTTTGCCCATTTTTGTATTTTCTGGGAGACACGGCATGCGTGACGCTGTCAAGATAGCGGCGATGGGACCCACCCAATGAGCTTCAATTTAGCTTTTCAGAGACCTACAGGTGACGTCACGGAGGCTCCGTCCATCTTTTATGATGTCTAAAGTCTATGATTTAACGCCAAAAAAATAAAGATGTCTTCATTTCCAGTTATTCTATAACATTCTGTGGCAGTAGTCTCTTGCTTCTTTTTCCATTTCAGACATAATAAAAATGTCATTTCTCTTTAGAGTTCAGCGCGATGAGAGAAAGCATATACAGGCTACATAATCTTTAAACCTACAGTAGTACTAAGACCATCTTGCCAGATAGACATTCCCCCCCCCCCCCCCCCCCCCCCAAGGAAATCAAATCCACTTTAGCAGACAATGAAGCAATAACACAATACACCTACAAGAGGAAATCCTTCTGCTTGGCTGGTATTAGTCCAGGTGAGCTCAGTGAGCATTTTCAGGCATTCCCTACTGTCTGAGGCCAGACACTGAGGTCTGCCTACTGCAGAGCTGTACTGTACAAATCACTGTTTTCCCTCCGACGGGAGAAAAGACTGAAAGAATGAAATACTGCTTCTTTGGCTTCCAAGAGTCCAAAGAAGCAGGGCAGATACCTGCTATCGATCCAGCAGAGGTGGGATGAAGAAAGAAGAGTAGTTCATCGTCTTCTCTGAGAGTAACATGATGAACTCAGAGGAGAGAGGGAAGAACGGCTTGGAACAAATATACGGCTCTTAAAGAAACTTGTTCGGGCTGAACTGAAAGAAGATCTGGTGTTAATGTAGCACAAATCTTTGGAGGTTTTTTTTTTTTAGAAATCAGAGCACAAATTTCAATGTTTCAGATGTCAAAGGCTTGGAACAAAAGTAAAACTTTCCCCGAAGATCCAGCCACCAGTTTTTATGTGAGAGGAGTTCATCAAGCTGCACGAGGCCAGTCAGAAAACCAGGAATTATCCCAGAAACCTCAGGAAATGTGTTAAGAGTCACTGGTTTGCAGCCATTTTTACTGGAGGTGATGCAGACATGAGGTTCATTAAAAAGTCCCGCTCAGAGTAAAGTGTTAACGTTGTTGTGACACCATTCTGGTTGTCTCAAGTCCTCTAAATGTCATATCTGTTGCTTATCCCTTTAGATATGATTCATAACACAACTTCCCCTTCAAGTGGCAGAAGGAAAATGCGTCACGAAGAGTTAGTGTTTCCACATCAGAGCCGACATCATTGTTTTATCTATTGTTAAGCTACAGAGTCTAAATAAGGAGGGATGGCTGGATGGAGCAGCTGCAGCGTTTTCAACCTTTGCAAGGAGTTGTGTTGGTTTTGGACAAAAACTTTACTTTCAGAGACTTTGAAAACAATCATGGTTTAAGTTTTTATACATTCTTTTAACAACGCAACCTTTAAGGACACCAGTTGACAGGTTGCCATGGTAATATGTACAAGCTTTAGTCTGAAACATCGTTTGATGGGGTAAGCCTGACAAAATACCTTCTTATTACGATGCAGTCATTGTCATGATGGACAGTCTCCAAGGTGAGAAGATGTTATAAGTAATTATTTGGTTAAATGATCCAACATGAAGATACAGATGTGAAAAGTATATTTTGAAGTTAAGTTTGGTAGCAGTATACAGCATCTAGATGGATTTTTCCTACAGTTTCCGGAATAAAAGAGTTTTATAGGGTCAACAATTGTTCATTTTTTGACTAAATAAGATTCAACTTTGTTCTTTACTCTTACAAATATACAAATACAGTGAGATGTTGAAGGTTTAGAGACACTTTTGAATTAAATCTTATGCAAAGTTTCTTCAAAACCTTTGACACATACTGCATGTGGCATTGTTGTCGTCATTCATCTGTGTTTCTCTACTTGTTTCTCAGCAGGTATCCATGGTTTAGAGATATGATGCTTGTGATCACTCTTTCCTATCCCACCCCAACTGGTCCAGACAGATGGCCGTCCTTCCTGGTTCTGGTTCTGTTGGAGGTTTTCATTCCTGTAAAATGGGAGGCTTTCCTTTCCACTGTCTCCTGGTGCAGCTCAGAACTAAGCAAAAAATATGACGCAATCCACTGGTTTCCTTGGCTTGGTCATTATTTTTCATGATTAGTTTATACAAACACATTATTATAAATTATATGGATCATATAATGGATTTTTTTTTTTTTTTAAAAATTGGGCTATAATTCAACTACAATTAATTGGATTAAACTGAAATAAAAATGGGGCTTTGAAATGACTTAAGTCATGAACTGGTGCTATGCAAATCAAGTCACTTCACAACAAATTCATCTCAAAGTAGTTTACAAAATAAGTTCAAGCCCATTTATAATTAAGCGTTTAATATTTTCTGTATATTATAAACCTACAGTGATCAATACTGGAATGACGCATTCACACACCAATGTGATTCTGGTAGATCAGCTCACTAATTTGCCTAGTTTAGTCAATCTGGCCCCCTGCTTACTTGACATCTGTACAGTGGTAGCTTTTTACTGAAAGTAAGTGTTAATATGATCTTCAAGTACACTCAGAAACTTTGCCCTTAATTGCAACTGGCAGTCAGAAGTAGGAATTTCAAAGCTTTGAACTTTCCTACTCGGAGATCCCTAATGTGCCTCATTAAGCGCTACATGGCGCACTCACGCTTTGGGCCAAAGGATATTAAAAAGACAGGGGGAAAAAAGTGAACAGTAGTGTGGTGAGCTCTCGGCGGACAGAGTGCCCACTAAGTGCAGTTCTGTTTTTGAGTCATCACTTTGCGTGGGCAGAGACGAGATCAGGCATGGGGATTTAATTTTGGTGAATGGAGTGGGTCTTTTTGCAGCTCGGAAAGGAGGATGAAGCACTCCTCTGGGACGCACTCTGCTGCGTGAAAACAGGTGGATTCTACATGAAAAAATAACTTTCATAAGCTCAACATTTAAATGTACTTGCATGCATCTCTGCACACGCAAAGGGTGACTAACCAAAGCCAAACAACTTCTCCCCCTGCTGATGACACCCCTGGATGTCAGATGGATCTGTATAATGGCTGGTATTATCATTACATAATGTGCTTAGGGGATGAAGGGAGGACAGAGGCAGAGTTTGCATCAGATAGGGTAGAGTGGCTTCCAACTTATATCACCCAGTTGCTCCTGTTTAGAGGGAGAACCAGTAAAAATAAGCCGTAATGTAACCAGGCTGGAATCTGGCTTGCTTTGTTAGTGTTAGTATCATCACAGGAAAACATGGGACACCGCCGTGACTCATTACTACTGGATGACAGCTGGCAGATAGACTCTTAATAGGATTCTGCTGTGCTGGGCATGGCAGCGCTGAAATCACGCTTTACATTGAACTGAGCATTATGAGGCTCGGGGGGATATTTCCAAGCGAACGGACGCAGCCTGCCGTTATATGAAGGCCTGGAAATGGATCTGGTCTGGGAGAGGCAACAGATGGCTCAGCGCTCCTTTTCTTCTGTTCTTAAAGGAGTACACAGAGTTTAAGGAGCTTATCCCCTCGCTCTGATACAAAAAGCGTTGACATGTTGCTGCTGAAGTGTTTGCTAAATAGCAGCTACTTTTGAGATCACCTTGAATGATGATTGTTTATTAGTTGCTAGCGATTTTTTGCTCTCTGTGATGTTTGGGTCCATATCTGAGCAAATTCTCTGCTGTTCACACATGATTAAATATGGTGTCTATTCTAAACTTGGGACTGAAAAATGGAGGAGAAAACCAGTACATCTAAACTGGAACAGCTAATGGGGAAGTAGTGGATAATTTCTTTGATATAACTAATACATTTTCATTTCTTTTCCTGACATTATTGCAGTTTTCCTCCAACACTGGTGGAAAATTACCTGTTTTTTTCTTCACCTCTCAGGCTCCCAGTTTGTTTTATAGTCAATTATTTGATTCCTTTAAAAAGCCACAAGGCCCAACATCCAGAAGCCCAGAGAACGGCTAGCAAAGGTTGGAACATTGAGCCCCCACCAGGAAGCAGAAGACAAGTAGCGATCAGACTGTATGCAAAAGGGGTTTGAGCCAAATTTTTATCATAAAGTGATGCAAAATATCTCAGACTGTGCATATATGATACTTATATGTGACATTAAAGGGTTTAAAGCAGAGTGGGTCCTCGAGGGCAGCTGTCCGGCAGGTTTTCCATGTATCCCTGCTCCAACACACCTGGCTTCCATTAAACAGAGCCAATGAAATTCTGCATAATGAGTGAATAGTCTGAGTCAGGTGTGTTGGAGCAGGGATACATGGAAAACCGGCAGGACTGTGGCCCTCAAAGACCAGAGCTGGATACCCCTGGTTTAAAGGAAACCTCATAGATGTTTGGTAGATGATGTCGACATGCTACAATATTTTATTTCCCTTGTTCAATCTAAAGGCCCATTTCTGCTCAATGCAAAAGACATATTTACAGACGTCCGGCCTCTTTAGCCCTTCTGTCACGCTAAGGGGCTTAGCTATCTGTCACTTGACACAGAAAACACAGCAATACCACTAGATAGTGGGGTCAGTATTCACTTGTATTGCTGACACACAACCAGCGAAAGGAACCAACCAGAGAAGAAGAAGAACATGAAGTAGACAACACAGAAAGATAAAAATCATCCAAAACACTGAAAAGAGCAAAAAAAAAAAACGTTGTGGTTTTATCACTCTGTGTTTTTGAACAGTTGTAAACAACTATATAGCGGCGCATTACTGCTACCAACCGGTCTCAGAACATGGAAGTGAACTCTGAACTCAGCACTGCCCCCTAGCGGATGGACTGACCTAAGTACCATGCCAACAGAAAAGTCAAAGCAGGAGGACAGTGACATATGACAAGGTTTAAAATGGAGCATAAATGGACCTTGAGGGAAACCTGGTTTGAGCAGATCTTCCTCATTCCTCTCCAGTTTTAACACCAGAAACTGAAAACCCGCTTTAGAACCGATTAAAACTGTTCAGTAAATCTCAACACAACTCGTGCATAAGCCTGACTTTCACCATCATTTTTTAATAAGACTAGGAGTAAAGATTTCTTTATCAAGTTGTGTAACATGACTTTGTTTTGGTGTATTCTGTCTTACTCCACCGTACAAGCTTGATGATGAAAGCATCACATTAGTTTACTGAGAATATTACTGTATAGTTACGTAATGTTCTATTTAAATAATACATAGGATCATGTTTGGAGACTCCCAGAGAAGTGCGGACTCAAAAAACTTTGACCAGCTCAGTTTCATGATGTAAAGAAATATATAATATAAATAAAAGAAACATCGCAGAGGAGTCACGTGAAAATGTTTTGTCATTTAAATCTCAAGAAATTGACTCTTTATGGACGTATTTTGCAAATAAATCCTGGAAAAAATGTAAAACAGACCAAATTAAACACGGAGGGGATTTCCTTTCGCTTTCAGGACAGATCACTTTCTTTTGTTTTCTCCAGCCGACAAGCCGAAGGAAAAGCTTGAGCCAGCTCGTGCGAGGAGACGCCAGTCCTGCCAGCACATGCGGCTCCGAGACTTATCTCTGAAAAACACAAGAGTCGGCTCCGCCATGTGGGTCACCGAGCTTGTTTCTCTGGGCCCCGGCAGGCATGTGGCCCTCAACGCGCACTACAAACATTCATTAAAGAATGTGGCAGAGATCGTGATGTCCAAACGGTTTTGATTACCCCTCTGTGTAGGGGGGCTGGGACACTCGGTGGGTGATGCACTTTTCCGTTTCAATTAAAATCAAGGTTGAGTCACAATCAATTAGAGAGTGTTGCCATTATGCTGATTAGCCAGCAGGTTCTGAGGAAGGATTCAGATGTCCCTGTGTGATTTGGTTCATAAGGGAGAACGCTCCCCCACCCACCCACCCAACCCGTACCCCCCAGAGGAGGCATGCAGATACTGGACCACATCCCACAGGACCACCAACAGCCAATTTGGGGCATCGCTGGCTCTTTTAAATCCCAAACAGGAAGGAGAGCGGCCCCTTCTTGTCGCTTTGTTGTGCAGCAACGGGGTGAAACGTGCATCCTGAACTTCAAATTGTTTTCTAGCTGAACTGATTCAAACAGAATTTCACCACAGCTGAGCTTGATTCAATACCAGGAGGGAGAAAATTACTTCACCTCACTGCGAGATTCATATGCAGGAGTCCAAGCATGATCAGATCAGCGTCGCAGCAAGGGCGATAAAACGTCACCAGCCCTGCATGCTGGAGACACACAAGCTAAGCTGATAACTTCTATTAACTCAGCTGTCTTATTCTCACTCTCGCAGGCTTGTTGCCATCAGAGAGAGGCTGTTGTGGCTGTAAACCTGATATATGGCTCCCTGCTTTCAGATGTGTCGCAGGTATTCCAAAACTGCAAATTATGACTTTAAATGAAAAGAAAAGCTTTCTTACATTGATGCACAACATAAATCAATGCTCCTCGCTGCCTTTTCCAGTTCTTCTTTGTTACATCTCGTTGTTCTTGCTTCTCCTTTGTTCGCTTTACAAAGCTTTGACGTCAGAAACCAGTAAATATTTTCAAATTGTAAAATATTTAACTGAGTTTTTTTCAGCACAAGAGCACTGAGCGCAATTACAGCAGCTTTTGTTGCCAGAGAGGAAAAGGTCAGATGTTTCTCTTTTAATCAAAAGCCCATACAGAGGCTGAAACAGTGGATTTTGGTCCTTTTTTCCATGCAGTTCTGGTACAACATGACCAGCCAATGAAGGCGAACCTGCAACTAAACACACCAAACCTGGTGATTCCTGATTTTATTACGGACTGGTCATCAGGTTTGCCGAGAATTTGTTATAAATTGTTGGTCAAAAGGGTAAAAATCCATAAGAAACAGCTTGGTAATTCCAACTATTGTTCAGTTTTATTCAATGAATTACCTTCAACTTGTCTTTAAATAGCAGTTTACTGGATTAAGCCCCAACTCCTCCTCCTTCATCCAACCCCAACACAACCATCGCCATCACCAAAGACCCAGCAGAAAACTAAACTCTGACTGATGAGCCCCGAACGACGGCTGAGCCAGCATCCATCCTGCAATATGACTTATTTATTTCTTCGGACAGCGTCGTGTCAGACAACAAGATGATTCATACTTTGACATTTATCTTTTACAAGCCCCTTTCCTGTGTGGGTCTTTTTTCGGATGTGGATTTGATGCTTTAATTATCCTTCCTCACTGATGACTCTTCAGGTGATTGCAGTATCATCGAGATGACGCTCTGCCAGATGTTTCTGCCTGATGGTTTATTAGCAGGAAGGTTGGAGATGTTTGCATAAACCCACAGTGAGACTGGTCTTCAGTCTACTTGTCAGCAGCTTCTCACATCACTACTTACATTAACCCTTATGCTCCCACCTCCAGCTTTTGTACATTTTCTCTATTTTTTTCAGCATATAGACATCATGTTAGCTGTGTTCTAGTTAATGGCATTTCCTTTGAAAGAACTGAAGTTTGTAAAATCCAGTGTCTTTCTTTCATGCCTTTCACGCTATGTTGATGCATTTCGCACCATCTGTTGACCTTTTGAGGTCAAATATCTGAATATTTTTTCCTGCCTTAAGCTTCAGATCTGCTCAAAACAACCAAATATTTAATCATTTTGATAATTTTAATCCTTAAATTGTAGTTTAACTGTATGAAATTTGTATTTATTACAGAAAAACACACACACGTCTCATTATTTTCTATCTAATATATAGTAAAGGGGATGGCTATTTCTTGTTTATTAGACTTGGATGAGATTATCAGAAAATTAGATTAGACTATTTTCACATTTTTTAGGTTGTGTCAGATACTCACAAATAGACTGCTATTTAATCATCAAATATTTATATTTTTCAGATTTTTTTTAAAATACCTTAAACACCTTCAGAACCTTTAAAAACTGCTAAATTGTTGTTGTTGTTGTTTTACCATTTTAATCCTTTTAAAGCTAATTTAATGATTTCTTTATTAATTATTAATAAAATTTTATATAATAAATAATAGCGAGATAAAGCTTTGGTGGTGATTACTGTCTTGGCTAGAGCATTAAAGTCATTTGTCTGCATCAGTATTTTTTACGTAACATCAGATACTCCCTTCTGGGGACCTTCATGGTCAAAAATGTCACCTTGACTTCCATTAATCCCATAAAGCAAAATGTATCTGATGTGATACATCCAGTTTCTGAGACGTTTGGCATCACTTTATGGTAAATACTTTGCTCAAAATCCTGTTGATCACAATCTGACACTGGTCTTCTGCCTCCTAATAAATACCAGACACCAGAAGATCATACTATAATAATTTGAACACATCTTATGGTAATAAATGGTAATTATTCCCCCCAAAATTATGTTTTTGTTATATTTTTAAAGGACCTATTAAAAGACCTTATTTTAAGAGAAATTGGATTTTTCTGACCATTTTTCACATGTTGAGCCTTACAGGGCAAAAACCACAGCTTATTATAATCCACTCAGTAACATGTACAGTACATTATTTGGGAGAAAAGTTGTGATATTTGACATTTTTACTGGAATCAACTCTCTGCCATTGCAGGAAGTTCATGTAGTTTTGGACGTTATGGAGTAGTGAGACCATCAGGGGGTCCTAGGATGTTTCATTTTTATGTATGGGAGGAAAATAATTTTATATATTAACATCTAATCAATGTTTCATTCATTCATTATCCTAACTGCTTAGTCTGATTAAGGGTCGCGGGGAAGCTGGAGCCTATCCCAACAGTCTTTGGGCGAAAGGCAGGGTACACCCTGGACAGCTCTAATCAATGTTTCAATAACAATCAGAAATTATTTCACAAAAAAAATAATCATTTTGGCTCTCAGGAAGTAAATTTGAGGTAAGTACAACGGTTAAGACATAACTAATGATCTGCACAACCAAAGCAAACTAATCTCAGACACACTCACATCTTTCAGTGTCTTCAGCTGTTTCTAATATACTGACTTCATATCTGCAGTGACTCTACGGCTCTCCACACGCTGCACCGTATCTGTTTATATCAGCTGATTATTTGAGATGCAACCTCTCCTTTAAAGAAAAAGGTCCAAATGCTCAGCCGTGTCATGACCTGCTGTATTTTCAGCAAATGTGCTAAGAACACATACGTCCAGGTGTGTGAGGCATGAATTTAATCACATAACCAAACAGAGAGCGAGGATCAATGGTCAAATGTAAAGTTTAATGATGCATTGCTGGAGATCTGCTATCCTGCACCTTCTACGTGCAGTCCTTCTCCAACATTACCAGGCCTCTGCAGAGCTGGATGACATGCAGAGGGATGCTTTCCTGTTGTTTCCTTTTAGAAATCCACAAGAGAAAACTGTCACAAACTTATGATGGAACTAAGATAAACAGCAACTGAGAATGGTTGTCAGAACGAAATGATTATAATGTGAGGGAATCGACTCACTCGGCTCCCATGATGAAGCCAACAGAAAACAGTTACGGCGAGGTCTCGTTTGACGTGAAGCAATGTCTGTTACTAAACCTAACCAAGTATTTTTAACTCCGACAACCTCCGATGGATGCAGTCTCTGCCACCACCTCCCAACCCTTCAGTAATGGTGTCACGGCGGGCAGTGGAGAAGGTGAAGGACCCAAATGCAACGACGATGGAACAGAGATGCAGGTTCAAGACCAATTTATTTTCCATCAGAGGAACCCAGGAGACTAAGAACAAACAAACTAACTAAGTAACGAAATGATCCAGCAACCAAGGAATGAAACTGAGGGGTATAAATACAGTGGGGAACCAAACAAGAAACAGCTGTATGGAATGAACTGAAACAAGACCAGGTGAACTCAATGAACAGGAAATCTATGAAGCTAACCAAGAACCAAGGGAACTAAACAGGAAAAACTACAAAATAAAACAGGAAGCCCGAAAACAAAGCACAGGAAAAAACCAAATCATGACAAATGGACTTTTTCAGGGCTTCTACATCCTCTAAAGGAACTTATTCGTCCATTTTGTGTGTATATTTTGTCCCCCTTTTAGCATATTTTCATATGATGTGGTTACAAGCTGAGGGCGCTCTTAGAGCAGACTCATTCAGACTGGACTTCTGTGATCCATGATCTATTGGTCCATTTACATGCTTGAGTTTGGTTCAGACCCAGCAGATTAAGTTTGACCAAACGGAACCACGTTGTGATGCGATGCAGATCATGTCCGTGATGACAGGACTAAAGTTACATACAGTAAGATTCGGTGTGAAACCAGTTTCCAAGTGAAAAAAAAAATAGTTCTAACTGGACAGGAATTTCAGCCTGCAGGAGAAAAGTCTACACTCACACCCTCCCAACCTGTCCAGTCTCACAACAAGGTGATTGTTTAAGTGCAATTTATATCAACATTAACTCACCTCCCATCAAATCAGAAATAAAAAAAACTTTATTATATTGTGCTTCCCATCAATGTCGATATTTTTTACTTTGTGTCTGTGCACCAAATCCTCATGAATAAACTCACAGAAACACAACATCCCAGGGACAAGACTATTTCCTGGAGCTTGGACAGATAGGTGTGCTTCTGCTACCCTGAAAAATCAATAGGAAATGGAACAAAGAAGAAATAGAGAGTAGAGCTGGGTGATATGACGATATTTATCATCTGGACAACAGAAAATGTCTATCGTTTCATATAAGGATCTATTGTTTATGCCACGGTTCGGTGCTTTACTGCAGTATTTTACCTTGAGATGTGCTTTACGGCACGCTGCAATACATAAAAAACACCTGGAGGAAGACGGTAGCAGACGTGTTTCAGAGCAGGATATTTCACTAAAAGATGACCAGCCGACCAAACAAGCCCGACGTGGAACAGACAGCAGATGTTTGTAAAATATGCCAGCTACCTGTCCCAACAACGGACTCCAACACAACTAACTCATTTTATCACCTGCGCAGGAATCAGGATAAAGAATACAGAATAAAGAATAGAGTCAACGACCAAAAGCAGCAAAAGCAGCGTCAAGTGGAGGCAAAAGCTCATAATAAACTCCAGACGCAAACGCTGCTACAGGTATTTACCTGTAAAACGCCATACGGCCAAAGTTCCCCCAGATGGAAGGAGATCACTGCTGCTGTTGCCAAGAACATCTGACACATAACTGATGACTGACACAACATTACACACACTATTTTATATCGTTATGGGGATATATAATGAGCTATATCTGGATATGAGGTTTTGCTCGTATCGTCCAGCCCTGTTAGAGAGAAACTAAACATGCACTCTATCCAGATGTTTAGTGCATGTCTGTATGAGACGTCTGTTTGCTTCATGTAAAACCAGAAGAACCGACTTGTTTGTTAACATCAACCAACACAGACGTCTTGTCCATCCATTTCCAACAACCCTGCTGCAGAAGCATCGCTGCTGTCACTGGATGATGAACAGCAAACAGCCATAATGCTGATCATTTTGGTCGGTATCGTACACTCCTGTTTAAAGGTTTTAAAGTTTGCATGCGTTTATGCCACTGCACATCGGGGGGGGTCCAAGCAGGGGGCCGGGATGATCTCCAGATTTCCTCTGACAGAATCTGTCTCCAGGATTTGCCTTAGAGGATCTGGAAAACACTTTGGCTGATCTAGACTGAGCTTCCCCTGCTATGAACTTCACTTTTCCACCATAACTTTTAAAAAGGCCAAGAAGCAGTTTTATGGTTTAAAAGCTCATGAATTTAACTTCTGCATTTGCATGAACAGAACTAAAAGTAAAGAAGGAATTTATCAGCTGACAAACAGCTGATACTCAGCTATTTGACTGAGTGTTGCTGCTACAAACACGACAAAACGCCTTCGGAAAGTCACGGAGAGTCACTTTTACAGGACTGTCCAAGGATTAGAAGAATCTGTGTTTTCCTTACTGCATGAAATCCTGCTGCCAGGCGGGGGTCATAAAGCAACATCTGCCAGGAAGGACCTGCTTTCGCTGCTCTGTACCATCCTCCCCCACACCCCGGCCCTTCTGTCCAGTTCTGGATTAGAGATGGCCTAAACCCCCCCCCTTTCGGCATGCCACTCTGCATGGATTAACTCCTACAGAAGCTGCACTGCTGTCACACATTAACCTGCAATCACAAGTCTCTTGTGCCGAGGTCCAGTAAGGACTGCTGCTGTTTGCTCTTCTGTTTTTCTGACGGCAGCATCTTATTCTGATTTATCAGGCGGCTCTTCAGGTAGCTGCAGCAACCGGTGTCGGCCGTTCTCTTTATGTCGAGACGTCCGCTGGCAGTGGAAATGGTTTGTGCAGGATGGGCCGTTGGAATCTGGTTCCATCTCCAAAAGCAGCGCGCCTCATTACCGATTTCCATAATTATTCAGTCACTCAGTCCTGATAGATTAAAGGAATGACATTTACCAGAAGCTTTTTCAAAGGAACCTCCCCTCTGTGATGGAGAACAGAGACAGGCATGAACACACACATCTTTGTGCTTTGGAAACTCACACACAGACAACACACGGTGTGATCACACACCTGGAACTTGCTTTTCATAGTCAGTACTGTACAGATTCACTCCGCCAAGCACAAAAACTGCGACTAATTTGAGGCTTCACCAAGAAGCCATGAATCCTGCAGCGCGGTGAGAGCGATCGACGGCGCGGGCCACGCAGGCTGAACGCAGGAGCAGTTTTAAGAGTGCATTCGCATCGTGGTTGACCGCATCACGCAAGGCTTTGTTCCAATAAAATCACACGCATCATTCTTTCAGTTGAAGGAGAGCTGAGCGGGAGCAGGAGGAAGACGAGGAGGAGGAGGAGGAGGAGGAGGGGGGAGTCTTTGCAGCAGCATCAACAGTTGGCTGTCTTTCGACTGAGAGGGAAAGAGTTAGCTGCAGCAGAGACACACAACAGGCGTGCACGCCAAGCAGGCGAGGGGAGACAGAGAGAGATGGCCGAGGGGAGAAGAAAAGGTGACAGAAAAAGCCAGAAAGCCATGAGGCTGGAGGGATGCCTGGCAACCGTGGCAGAAACGGAGAAGCAGCTGGAAGGGAGAGGAAAAGGCTGACACACATGGAGGCAAAGTGGAGGAGAAAGCATCACTCACTGGAGTCATCTGAGTCGTATCCCTCCACGTCGGGCTCCTCGTCCCTCCTGACGGAGGCGGAGGCTCCAGCGCACGCCCGCTCAGGGTTGTCCTCATTGGGGCGGTCGCTTTCAGAACCGGCGTTGGCGGAGGCAGCTGCCGTGGAGGTGGAGAGGGCAGGGCGCAGGGGCCCGGCGTGGCCCGCCTGGTGGGGCGCAGCAGGTGGGAGGCCCCGCGGGTAGCGAGGGAAGTAGTCGGAGATCTGCTTGATGGGCTGGATGGGGCCAGGGCACACGTCAATGGCCATGTGCTCCTGGATGCTGATGGTGGGTTTCTCGCTTTTGCGTTGTGTCATGCATGCGGTCCAGCCCGGAGCCCACTCCCAAAACCAAGAACTGAAAAGAAAATTAAAAAAAAAAAAAAAAAAAAGAAAGAAACGTAGACAGACCCCAGCCGGTGTGTCCACCCTCCTGTTGCTCCTCCGAAGATAGTGCTGCTTGTCCTGGGTGGGTGCTGATGAGTGGACAGGTCCAGGTGAGCTGTGGCTGTCACCACGCTGGTCTACATGGACTTCCTGTGGCGGCTGCTTCGTCTCCCAGAGCTGTCCTCAGACCCAGACCATGCTGTCTGCCAGCCTCACACACTCTACTACCTACACTCCTGCTCTCTGCTCTGCCGATACCCCCACACTCTGCCCACGTCTGCGCCGCCTATCTGAGAGAGAGGAAGCTGAGACTGGTGTGTGTGTGCGAGGCAGAGGGAAGGGATTAGAGGGGAAGGAGGGAGGGATCAGCTGATGTCACTGCCTAGCAACCGAGCGGTAAACAGGAACCGTCGGTCGAGGCGCTTAATTATGATATTAACCCCATCCATCTGTCAGCGAGAGGGGCGTTCCAAAGCCATGCCAGGCTCACGCACGTGGGAATGTGTGTGACTTTGGTTGTGTTTGTGTGTTCCACTTGTGTTTTCATAACCTGGAAAAGGAAAAAAAACATTTGTGATTCGCTTCCAGGATGTTTGTTCAGACTGAAAACACTCATGGATGACTGCTCTTCAGCTGGTTAAATATCCAAATGGATCAAATTGATTTTAGATTTGTTGTCTGAAATTTAAGAGTATTTTTATTCCAAATATTTTAAAGAGGGCAAACAGGATTTATTTAAAAGAAAAAAAAAACAAAACAAGTTGTGTGTTAAATGTCAACACAACCTTGTTAGGAAACGTTCTCTCTTCATGCACGTTAATAAATACATAACAACGATTAGGTTTTTCATTGCACAGACCCTTTTCTGCTTCCCGGCGCACCAATTACGGGACCTGATGTTATCACACTTTTCATAATTGCTTGCCATCTGTTAGGATTTTGTACAAGGCAGTGGGATCTGTACTTTGCTTAATGTGTGTATTTCCACATTTCATCTTTGTGGCTTGGTCTGGCGAACACTGATGCAGCGATGCAGAGGCTGCGCTCCATCAGACTGCGGTTAAATCACACCTGTCCACTCGCACTCACTCACGGACAGGCAATTAGTGCAGCGGTGGGACTACAAAAGGTCTGCGTGTAATTAAGTCATTTACTTTTAACATGAAGCTGTCAAAAAGCACAATGTAAGCCAAAGTGCCGCTCATAACATGACATTTCTGACACTCTCTCAGAAAATAGGCGCGAATGCTGAGAGCTTTTCATGCAGCTCTCATTATGTAAGAGGAAATCACAGCCGCTGAGGAGAATCCCGCTCTGCAGATTTACCAGGAACTCTGACCTCTGCCTTTTCCCATTCACAAACACATCAAACCTGCCTGCAGACAACAGATGGAGCAGCGCCCTCTTGTGTTGCATGTTTGCAACAAGCTGCAATGTTCTTGCAGTTTAAATTCAAAGCTTTTCATTTTGTTTTAGTTCAAATTTCATTCAGCAACTAATCACAGGATGAACCGTAAGCCTCTTAACTGAAAAATCCCAGGAAATCCATGAAGACCCCTGAACATAACAGCAAACCCTGAAAAAATTATTCACAAAGATAAATAAAGTGGATCAGAATTATTTTGACTTTCTGTTTGAACTTATGTCTTTTTATTTTCTGCATGCTCGGTCTGCAACACAGCCAGTGTGTCCATGTGGGGTTCATCAGGACGAAATGCGGGCCTCAGATCAGGGTACCACGTGGGTTTTCTGCAGTTTTTTACAGTTCCCTCACCTGTGTTTCCATATATGATTTTCAAGTTGGTTCTGACTGGGTTTCAGCTGGAGCACAACTTTTACCATTTAGCCAGCTCCTCATGCCCACTTATCCCCCCTACATCCTCTATACAGGTTACATGGGCTTTACATCTGGGCCCCTTGTAACTAAAACCACCTGGTTCCGTCAAAATTTGCCCAGTTCAAACCCACGATGGGCCAGTACCAACATTGCCCAAATCTAACCTATTTGGGCCCCACATGGACATGCTTGCTGGGCCCAAGCTGAAACCCAGTTGGAACCATCTTGAAATCCATATGGGTAAGCACAGGTGAGGCCACCATGCTTCTGCAGCCTAAATATAACCCTCATGGATCCCACATGGACATGCTGGCTGGGACAGTACATAAAATCTGGAACCATAAATCTTTTTCTAATCTGATCTGCTTCTTTGCACAAAAATGTCTCACTGAGACGAGCAATTCATGTTGTCTTCTGTAAGAGAAGAGGTTTGACAGCTTTGTTAAACCCTCGAAGCATCAACAGTCCATATAAGCACTGATGTTCAAAGAAACAGCATTTCAATTTATTTTTTCCCTTTTTGTGTTTGATTTTTTTCCCACCAATGTTTATTGTCAAATTATTGAAGGAAAATATCTTCTCTAAGAAATACATCTGCAAAATTACAAATTACCAACAAATCCTTTAAGAAGAAAATTATTAATTATCTAAAAGTTCATTTTACAATTAAGGTCAAGTAAATTCAGTCTAAAAGGGACAAAGTCATGGATAGAAGAGTGAGGATAACAATTATAATTCAACCTGTACCTTTGTCAAAATTTAAAAGATTTAATTTTTATGTTAATAGTTCACTTAGTTTTGTTTAAAATTTAAAATATAAATATAAACAAGAAGCTAGATACTTCAGACTGATTAAAAAATTAGACAGAAAATTAATTTTGATACAGAAATTAATGTTTAAAAATTATTTTTTGCTGAAGATTTGTAAACTGTGTAAATGGAATCAGCATTAATGAAGCATTTACTTTTGTCATATGGGAAAAGAAATGGTTAAGAACATACATTTTCCTATATATTCATTGTTTGACTATGATGTATTTAAGGAATGTACCAGGAGCAATATTTTTTTTTTTTTTTTTTTACTAGGAATGCATCTCTGAAATCCCTAGATGTGTCCAGACACCATCAGGTGTCACATCACATTGAGATGACGCAGCATGGAGATTTGAAAATGCTAAAATTAAAATAAGTAAAAAATTATAAAAATGGCTTGAAAAGGAAAAATAAATTATATCTAAAAATATTTTTTCTATGAATAGATCAAACTTGACATAATTTTAAATATCTATTATCATTTCAACTGTTTTACCTTTGCATTAAAACTTGAAATTATTTACTTTTCTATTTTCAATTTAACTCATTGATTTATTCGGCGCTTTCTAAGATTTCTTTCTTATTTGTTATATTTCTGTATACTTTTCTTTTTATATTTGCTTGTCCTCAAAATTATTTCTGCATTTAATGTTCATTTGGCATTTTACTGATTTTCACTTTTCTTTATTTCATTTATATTTACATCCTTATTTCTATCTGTCTCAACAAAAAGGTATATGCAACAAATGCTGTTGCATATCAGATCAGCAAATATTATTTTTAAAATTTAGGTAAAATATCCTATAAGAAGGCAGATGAAAACAAGGTGAAGAGGTTCGTCTGGACCAGGGGTGGGCAACTTTGGTCCTCAAGGGCAGCAGTCCTGCAAATGTCAGAAGTTTTCCCTAAGTGGCGATTAAAAGTGAAGCCTGTACGGAAGCGTCTAAAACTGTAGTTCACCCCTCATCCGTTCTAACAGAACAAATCCCCATAAAGTCCCATGTTAAAAAGAACAAATTCACAGCAGAAATAAACATGCTTACATCCTGGTACAAAAAACAGTTTAGGTTAAATAGGTCAGGTTTACCTTCATGACAACTGTGGAGGGAGTGAATTTTTTTTATAATGCGAGCATAATAAGGGGTGTATCCCTTTGATTGACAGGAACCCGATATCCCGCAGCAACAAGACAGAGTAGAACAACCGCGGTTTTTAGCTTTAGCGTTTTAGTTTTAGCGTTTGATTTAGCTTTAGGGCCGCTTACTACAGTTAGCTAACTAGCTACCGTTAGCTAGAGTTAGCTCCACAGTCACTTCAGGAAGGGTTTTTGGATGTCTGTGGACCAAGGGATAGTTCTCTAGAAATAAGAATTTCGAAGAAAAAGAAATAAAAAGAAATAATACAGTGGCTCTGCCAAATTGACACCTGCAACCAGTGATATATTAGTAAACAGGCCTTCACATTGGTCAATTATATAACTGTTGGATGCAAATATTAAGAAAAATCTACCTCAGTTATAAATAAATAAAACTGGCAAAACCCCTGGACGGAACTCAGAGTGATTTGACATTGCTTCCATAAAAAGTCTTGCCATGTGAATTACTTTGATGAAATATTTGTAGAAGGGGCAGGGGTGGCAGTGGCTCTTGTGTTCGAGCCTCTTGTGTTGTGACCTGATGGTCATTGGCACAAGTCTTGGTCCCCTACGCTGCTGCAGCCCCGAGGGGGACATGATCTGTTCTCTGAGGGCCAGTCTCACGCTCGGATAAATGCAAGGAGTTGCGTCAGGAAGGGTATCTGGTGTAAAACATCTGTGAATCGGCACATTTTACGCTGTGGCGACCCATTCAGAGAGACAAGCCGAAAGGAGAAAAACTGAACAGATGTATTATAAAGTGGGAGTACCGTTATGAACTGTAATATTTTTTAAACTGTTTTAAAATGTTTGTGAACTTAAAATTTTTATGATGTGACGTCTCACGTGTTTCTTAGTTCTGGTTTAATGTTTTATTTAGTAGTTTTTTCAAGTTAAGTACCCTTTTGTCTTGTTTCCTGTTTTCCCAGCCGTTAATTAATTATTTTATCCATTTCACCTGCATCTTGTTTTTTTTTTCTAGTACTTATAGCCCTTGTTTGCTTTTCCCACTTGCTGGTTCATTGTGTTTGCTCCAATGTGTTAGTTTGCCTTCAGTTTATATTTTTGAGATTAAAGATGTCTTCATTCTGCAATCTGCCTCACTGTCCTGCATTTGGGTCCTCCTCTCCTCTGCCCCTGCATGTTGGACAGTCACGGTTGCCTAGAGACAGACATGACTCATGCACGCTGCTCAGAAGACCCGCGCCTTTTAAAAATGTCTCCTGTAGCCTACCTGGGACTCGTACCATTTATTTGCACACTGTAGGCATATAATTATAATTATATTAGCCAATATAAATACCATATATACCCATTAAAATCTATTTTCAATGGATGAAAAGGTAATAAACACATGCAAAAATACATATAGCCTAGCTATAAGAAAACATTTATTTCTATATGCATTTCCTACATAAAAATGTGTAGAGCTTTATGTTTTTAAGCCAATTTTTGAGTAATCTGGAGTAAGATCATTCGAATAATTAGCCTTAATATTTTTAAGCTGTGATGACGTGACTTTCCTTCAAGTCATGAAGCAGGCAGCAAACAGATAACAGTTCAATATGTAAGGGATAATGCCCGACGAGGTGTCCATTATCAGAAATTACTGGACGACACGGGCGTGAACCGTGCAACGTGAAGTGCAGTACGGTTGCCTCCGCGAAGTCCATTAATTTCTGATAATGGGAACCTCGGAGGGCATTATCCCGCTTATACCATGGTCACTCACAAAGGAAATAATATAAGATCAATTACTAATGTTGTTTTTGCTGTTAAATTAATGTTTTTCACAAGAAAGGGCAGAGCGGACTATGTAATGTGTTTTGTTGTGGCATTTCCAAGGTAACCGGCTTTGAGGGCACCTGCAGCGCGTTCGGCAACAAATACCCGATGATGCGCCCATGTTGAGGCGCCTCAGTCCGTACACTGCAGCCAGGGGTAATTGTAGGGAGCTCAGTGCGTATGAACGTGAGTGTGTGTGTGTGTGTGTGTGTGCGCATGGCGCGCCGTCAGATGATCGAGTCTGAAAGATAAAAGAGTGTTGAACGAAAGTGCCGTCCCCCTCCTCTTAACGGATTCCAGTGAAAATATGATTATTTTCTGCCTGAAATGCGTATTTCTTCACAATATGAAGGAAATCGGGGAGGTTTATCATGTTTATGTGACGTCTGACGTTGTCAGTCCAGATATTCTTTCTGCCCGTATATTGGCATATTTGACAGAACTTTTTTTAACTGGTGTCCATCTTTTTAAACGACAACCTCCAGCCAATCAATATTCACCCAGATCATGTTATAAGTAGGATTAAACAACGAGTAGCTGCATTTCATGTCACGACGTGGAGTCTAAACACCACAACCAAGCGGCAACCTCCGGCAGTTAAAAGTGAAGCCTATGCGGAAGTGCATAAAATTGCAGTTCCCCCTTCATCCGCTAGGGGCTGCAAAACAGAGCAAATCCCCATAGACTCCCATGTTAAAAAGGACAACTTCACGGTAGAAATAAACATGTTTTACAGCCTGGTTCAAAAATCCATTTTAGGTTTATAGGTCAGGTTTACCTTCATGACAAATGTGGGGGGGAGTGAATTTTTTTCTAACTCGCCCCTTTAAAAGTAATTTAATCTCGAAGTTTGGCACATTTAGCAGCGTGTCCTTTTGATTGACAGGTACCGATATCCGGCTTCAAGTCAGAAGAACGTAGAACAACCGCAGTTTTTAGATGGTTAACAACGTGACTTAGCTTTAGCCCGCTCACCTCCATTAGCTCCCGTTATCTCGGAGTTAGCTCAGTTAGCTCTTAGCTACTGAAAGCTTGCAGTTCCCTCGATGTCAATCATCTGCCATGACGCTTACAGCTCCCCTCTTTGCCCATATATGTATTTTCCGGGCAAGACGACACGCATGACACTGCCAAGATGGCAACGGTAGAAACCGCCCACTGAGCTTCAATTCAGCTCTTTAGAAACCTATGGGTGACGTCACGGAGGCTCCATCCATCTCTTTATATGGCTATGGCCACAACGCAGTGTCATCATCACCATGGTCTCACACTGTAAACATTTTATAACAAATGTTTATTTCTGCTTCTTTTTTAATTACAAAACTATTTTTTATTTTATTTTATATTTTTTATTACAAAACAAAATATTCTAAAGTAGGGTATAGGAACTATTTTATGTTGGCCTCTGTATAGTTTTTATGCCAAACAGCTGTTGTTAAGTAGCGTTTCTCTCGTTCACCTGTCAAAAATCCATGGTAACACCTGTAAGAGAATAATAAGATAGTAATTTAACTTACCAACTATCAGTGACCACGGCATAAATTATATGTATGTGTCATCCCACTCCTCCCCTCTTACCACACGCAGGGGAAGTGACACAGGTGTTATTGTTTTTGGTAAAGTTCAATGTTGCACAGTCTACACACAAAAAATCTTAAAGGTTAAATTTTGTGCACATGGCACGTTATTATAAAAAGTATTTTCCTCAAATGTTAGAAGAGATCCATGTAATAACAGCTTTATGTTGCCTAATTAGCAAAACTTTATATCCAACAATTTTGGATATAACATTGTTGGAGCTGTGCCACCTTATTTTGATTCATGAAAGGTGGCAACACTAGTGATAATGCACGGTGTCAAGAACACCTCGACAGACACAACACGAAATGCATTAAAACTATCTAAAACATGAATGAGAGTTGTTTAATCCACCTGTAACTTAGTAATATTACAGTGTTTTGCATGCTGTTTGGCATTAGAATTATCACTGACCAAGGCATAGAACTTAAGGTTGATGATAAGAATATAACTGATTTTGGCAATTATGGCTAATGAGTTCAGTTCATATTTTGTGCAATCAGTTGGAGAATTAGCAAAAGATTTTCCGCCTGCAGTCACTCAAAATGTTATATTAAAAACTCTTTCAACAGATTGTTTTTTTGTTTTTTGTTTTTTAATCAAAGAGGTTCCGGAAGCACAAATTGCAGAAATAATTAATAAACTTACTAATTCGGAATACATGGATATTTACAACACGAATAGCTGTTCCCTTAAAAAGTATAGAACTGTGCGATTTAAACCTCTGGCACATCTTATTAACCTGCCCATAAGAACCTATGCATTTCCTAATGCATGGGAAAAAGCAGTAATCTTTCCAATATTCAAAACAGAGAGTCAGTATTCTGTATGTAATTATCGACCTATATCGCTTTTACCAATTTTATCTAAAGTCATTGAAAAAGTTGTAGCAACATAGTTGATAGAGTATTTGGAAGCCAGACAACTCCTTCATCCACAGCAGTTTGGGTTTAAACCAGGTTACTCAACTGAAATAGCAAACCTCTGTTAAATTGAAAATATAAAAAAGTTCCTGGACAAGGGCAATGTGGTGGGAGCAGTATTTCTTGACCTTAAAAAGGCTTTTGACATGGTTAATCATGCCTTGCTTTTAACTAAAATGGCTGATTTTAATTTCTCATCGGAGGCAATGCTCTGGTTTACTTTGTATCTCCAGTCTAGAGAGCAGTGTGTCAAAGTTAATCAAGACATATCTGCATTGTCCAACACAAAAATGGGTATTCCACAAGGCTGAATTCTTGGCCTTCTGCTGTTTTGTCTGTTTATAAATGATATACCTCTGCACTGTGCAGGTGCCCACTGTCAGTTCTATTCGGACGATACAGTTCTTTACATACCCATTAAGTCATAGGAACAGGCGGCAGACACACCGTCCATCTGCATGTCAGAAATTCAACAATGGCTCAATCAAAATCAATTGATTCTAAATTACTCAAAAACAGTTTATATGTGTTTTTCTATTAGGCAATTAGATTTAAACAATACATTTAACATAAAAAAGAAAATAGTTAATACAGTAACGAAATTTAAATATCTTGGACTGGTTTTAGATCCACAACTTAAATTTGATAACCATATAAAGATAATATCTAAAATAATACAAAATAATCCAAACTGCTTTAAATTAATCAGAAATTACATACCAAACAAGGCTGCTCTGTTGTACATGCATGCTATGATATTTTTCTCATATATCATACTGCATGACAACATGGGCTCAGGCCGTACCAACTGCAACCAAACGTGTAGGTTCACTATATAACAGACCATTAAAAGTTATGGATAAAAAAACCAATCCGTCATCACCACTGTAATATCAAAAATAAAATCTGATGAGCTTTGACAGCTTCATCAATTTCTCCTTTATTGAATTAATTTGCAGATGTATCTATCATTTAGTACACTGCAAAAACTGAAATCTAAGTGAGATTAAAAATCTTAAATTAAGTACACATATGCTTGTTTTTTTAAAAGGTAAGATAATTCTTAGTTTTTATGCCAGAGGACTACTATTGTTTGAAGAGTATTTTTACATGTTTTGGGAAGTTTTGACAAGCCAAATTTTCTTGTTCTGTTTTCTATTTTCTTATTTTAAGCAACATTTACCTAATTTTTGGGGGGGGGGGGGGTTTCTTGCTTTTTAAGGCTGAGTTTTTGCAGTTTACCTGCGCCTCTAAGCACGTGTGGAGTGGAGAGACAAAACAGCAGCAGAGTTATCAGAAGTGTGACAAACCATGACTGTAAGATCCTTATTTTAGGACTAGTTTTGGGCTGACAGCCTTTTCTGGAAAGAGTTCTACGTTATGGAACACGCTCCCAACAGACCTTAAGACCATTCCAGATTTTAAAAGGTTTACTTCCAGACTTATGAACTGGATGAAGACAAATCATTATTGTAATTTTTTCCATGTGGGTGGAAAAACAGTGGTTTAGATTGAGTATATTGACAATGTTCTTATTTCGGACTGAATTTTATTGACAGCCTTGAATGTGTTTTACTTAATTTTACATTTTGGTGTGTATATACGTATTTGTATTTTGTATGTGTATGTGTACATATGTGTAACTTTTAATTTTTGCAATGCAATGTAAACTGTGTATACTTTCTTATTGTGTAAAAGCCCAACATAGAAAATTATCCTTGGCTAAAATGCTGTAGTATGTGCCATTATTCATGGAGCATACTTGTCCCTATCAAATAAAAATAAAATAAATAACATATTTTAACTCAGTTTCCATCTTATTTTGCCGACTTACCACCGCCTAAAACCCAGCCCTGGGGGACAGACTCCACAAACAATGTCCAAACTAACCGTCTTGTGTTCACCAATCATCACAAACTGTTGCCTGTTTGTTAAATAGCTCTGCATCCATTTCAGCACACCTCTTATCCCATACCGCTCTAATTCATTCAGCTAAATATCATGATCAAAAGTGTCAAAAGCTTTTTTTTAGATAAATAAATACCGGCACTCATGCTGTAAGTAGTTTCTGATCTATACAGTTAGTTACTTCCTCTATTAAATGGATTTTCATCAAAGATGTTGATCTGTTATTTCTAAATCCGTACTGATAATCTGATAAAATATTATGACTGTCAATAGAATTATCCAATTTTCTTTATAAATAAATTTCAAAATTTTAGAAAACGGTGAATCCTGTGAAACTGGGCTGTAATTTGTAGATTAACGTTTATCTTTATTATAACCCTGTTTTGAACAGGGGTATAACTTTAGCCATTTTCATCTTATTTGGAAATGGACCAGTTTGAAATGATGAACTGTAGATATGTGTTCATGGTTTACAAATTCTCCGAATAACATTTTTGAATATTGTCATGTCAATTTCATTTAAGTCTATTGATGTCTTACTTTTGCATAGGCTTACAATATTTACAATCTTATTTTCTTTAACTTTACTTCTGAACTTTGAGCTAAAATTTCTTGTTACTGGTTATCATCTTCAGCCACACCACTTCCATTACTTTCTTTTGCCAGCTGAGGTCCAATTTTAATAAAAAAAATAAATAAATAAATAAATAAAAATATGCCGAATTTTCAGATAAAATTACTTTTAAACAAGGGAGTTAGAAAAAAAAATCACTCCCACCACAGTTGTCATGAAGGTAAACCTGACCTATTAAACCTAAAATGGTTTTTTGTATCAGGCTGTAAACATGTTTATTTTTGCTGTGTTTTGTGAAGTCAGTCTTTTTAAAATGGGCATTTGCCCTGTTTTGGAGCCCCTAGTGGACGAGGGGCGAACTGCAGTTTTTGGCACCTATGTAAAGGCTTTACCTTTAACCAACAGGCTGGACCAAGTCACCAAGGTTTCGGCTTAGTTCAGAGGGATTTGTAGCCAGGGTGAGACCCAGCAGAATAAAACCAGCCGCCGGTTCATTGCAAGCTCCTGTCCTCTGCCTCTATAGCTGTGTCACAGTGTAGGCACCTGGGCTGAGCTGCTCTGCCTTTCTGCTGAGCCTGGTCACAGCTGCTGCCAATTGGTGATCAGGACCAGTGACACTAGAAAAAGCAGTCCTGCTTACCTGGAACAGGAGCTGATCTGAGAGCAAGCAGGGTGGAAGTGACAAAGAGACTGTGGTGAAGTATAAGTAGTTTTATTGGTCATTGTAATGTTGAAGATTACTTTGGGTCTTTGTTAAGACCATTGAACAAAAGCCACTCATCCTGGTTGCACCTGGGGAGGTTCTCTCTCTTCGTAAACCTGTTTTAGTGCTTTTCACATTTTCACTGTTTTTATCTGTGTCCTTTTAGTGGTCTCCTGTTGTACAGAGTTGCCTCTGCCTGCCTGGTGATCGGGTATAATTTTAGACTGGATTGGATTTTAATGGTTTTAGTGCATGTGGTTTTAGTGTTTCATTTTTTTTATTAGAGTTGTTTGTGTTTTTACCAGTCTGGGATTAATGCTCAATCACTTCAGGTAGTTGCTAGGAACTACATTTTGTAATGCACAGGAGATGATAAACCTTTTAATCTGTCAATCCTGTCTTGCTTGGCCTGCTGAAGTGCTCTGACCAGGGGTGTCCTTATAGGGGAAGCTTAAGAGGGACACAGCCCCTCTTCCCCCAACTACGTGTTACAACAGTTCAAGGTCTACACAGTTCAAAGTCAGATTCATAGTCTATATATGTTATTATGGCTTGCCAACTAATGTCCCATTTGGAAGACTTCTTCTGGTCCAACTGACAAACCCACACTTTGTTTGGCATGCAGCTAAACAATTAACTCTAGAATTAGCGTTATTAGCTAATACTAGAGTTCTTAATCGTTTAGCTGCATAGATAATAAGGCTAATACTAGAGTTGCTAGAACTAGTGTTGCACAAGATGGCAGGGAATGAGTAGCACCTTATGCCTTAGAGTATGTTTTTAATGAGCTGGGTTTACGTGGAGCATAATGATCAGTATAAACTTGGTTTAGAGGCCCAGTCAGAATAGATATTCTCCATGTATACATCTCAGTCAGTCAACTATCCTCAATGAATGGAGTTTCATAGAAGTATGTTATATTCTAATTCGCAAACCCATGAAAGTCAGTTTTTTCATGTAAATGGTGAAACGGAATCAGATTGTGCTCTGCTTGTATACTCTGAGAAGCAGCCCAAACAAACTCCCCTTGAACTGAGAGCGTACTTTGTCCAGGTAACATTAACGTCAGTAAAAAATAATGCTGGTAAGACCTGTGTAATTAAATTTATTTGTTGTCATTACGGTGGTCACAACCCTTTGCCTCTGCTGTCCCAGCTAGTCTACCCAGGTGGCAAATTGGACTAAATATAATTTGATTATTTAAACCCAATTTACCTCAAGGAAATGACCCAAAGTTCCCACTGTTAACCTCCTTAACAAGCACAGGCAGCTGTACTGCCATAAACCTTTTGGTGCGTGTGCTGGACAGGTATTTTAGAGGCAATGACACCCCAGGAATTCCACTTTAGCAGAGAAACCTTGACAGTTCTGTTTGGTTTCCTACAGCAAAAAAGAAGACATGGATGGGGTGCCACAATTGAGACCCTGGTTTTTCTTTTTTGGTTGGCCTCTGGGGCATCATACAGGGAGGTCTCCAGAGGTTTTTGAATCACCCATTCCACCTTCCACCGCCTCATTCCAGAGTCACTGAGATGGTGATGGCCATTCATCATCACGTCATCCGCCTCTCAACACCCGGAGCAACATCTTGTGGGTTTACAGGGCTGGCAGAACACCTAGTTTTTTTCAAAGTTGCAGGTGCTATTGGTGACCGCCATGTCAGAATAAAGGCTCCAAGTGGCCCTGAAGGGCACTGATACACAAACCGCAAGTTGTTTCCATCTGTTATTCTGCAGGCTGTCTGTGACTATCAGGGTGGCTTGATTGACACGTGGGATGTTCATGGCTCCCGGGTGCTCTGGCATGGCCCAACATACAGAAGGTCACTGAAACAACCTGCAGGGCCCTTTTTCTTGGCTAACAGTGGGTACCCTTGCCTTCAGCAGCCCTCCCGATCATCACTTCCAACAAAAGACTGTTGCAAGGTGTGGAAGCCCAGACCTTCAACATCATTATCCCCAGGCAATAATAGAGCGTGCTTTTGAGATTATGAAGAGGAGGTTTCGTAACATTTTCCTTCAAGTGCTAGAATAACAACACACCACTGCACCATGTATGATTGATTAAAACATTGGATTATTGCTTTTACACCAACCAAACATTTTACTGGCCTGTAAAATGTTATTACATCATGTGCTATCCTCCAAAACATGGGGGGAGCATCATGGACCCAGGGGAAGGGCCTGTAAAGGATGAGCCAGAGGATTAGGGGGAGATGGTAATGGAGTTGGAGCAACCAGCGGTGTAGCCCTGAAGGAAGTGCCCTCTGGTCACCAGTATTCACAGGGGGTTGAACTAGAGCCCGACCGATATGGATTTTTTTATACCGATACCGATATAAAGACTTTAGAGCACGCTGATAGCCGATATAATGGCCAATAAATCCATCTACCAGAAAAAAATTAAAAAATATTACTCAAAGCTGAAACACTACATTCTAAGCCACAGTGCCTACACACCATCACTGTTTTATCAGCTGACCTCTTTCCTTCTTCATCGTATTTGACAGGGAAACCAAAAACTGCACTTGTGTGGAACGATTAAGCACGCAGCTTTTTTTTTTTTTTTTTTTCTAATATCAATCCGCGGATCATGTGTGTGCTGAACCGTAGATACTGATCCAAATGGATCGCGGATCAATGATGATCCGTTGCACCACTAATAATAAGTATTCAGAAGTTGTGTAAATGGCACACAGCCACCAACTTTCACACACGTTCACAAAGCTAAACACTAAGCACTGCTTTCCTGCTGCAGCGCGGCCACGAGACACGCAATGACAAGTTTGTAGAGAATGTAAGAGGGAAAACATAACTCTGTTTGTTTATTGAACATTTCAACTTACCAGTGACAAATATAAAATGCACGTGAGCAGACTTCACTTTACTTAGTTCAGCTGCTATCTGTTTCACCGTCCGGTTTGCTCTGTCTTGGCTTCCACGGTAGGCAGCCATGAGCAAGGATGACCCTGCCCCCGCGACTTATCCAGCTGACATGGGCGTCATCTGCTGGATAAGTAGCCCAATTGCATTTTTAACTTGACAGTCTCAGAAACAAACATGACAAAAATAAATCAACAAAAAATCAGCAATTTTTTTTCCCGATAGCCGATATCACCCTGGACCCCCATATCGGCTGATAATATCGGCCCAACCGATATATCGGTCGGACCCTAGTTTGAACAGTGTTTTTTCTGTGTGGAGTTGCATGTTCCCTGTGTGTGTTGTCTCCAGGTACTCTGCCTTCCTCCCACCATCCAAAAAGATGCATTTCAGGTTTATTGATCACACTAAATTCTCCCTAGGAATTAATATGAGCGTGACTGGTTGTTTGTTCTTCTGTGTTGGCCCTGTGATGGACTTTCGACCTGTCCAGGGTGTACCCTGCATCTCGTCCAAGGATTGCTTGGATAGACTCCAGCAACACTTAATTGGACTAAGTGGTATAGATCATTTTAACATTTTATTATTTCTGAGAATAGCATGTCCATGTTCCCCTCTGAGAGCCTCATGACCTCCCTAATGAGGTCCACTAGCTCTTTACTTGTTCTCCTCTTCCCTGTGTCTCCATTTGCTGCTTTTCTACCTCAACCAACTGGTTACCCTCTGCTGGTTTGTCCTCATCGATCGAGGCAATTAGAGGAGGGTCTCTGTCCCAATACCTCATCCACGAGAACAAACCAGGCCAAGTTGCAGAAGTGGGTTTCCCTGAAATACCTTTCCCGTTTCTGTGTACAAGAAGGCAAGGGGAAAAGATATGATGCATATCATATCAAGTTGTCACTTTTTTTGGCCTGCTCATGAGACACCTGGTCCTGAAGTCCCATTTTCTCCAGTATGGTTCTGATTGAAAAACACTAATAGAATTTTGACAAGCATACCAAGTACTGTTCAAATTAACAAATAACTTTCTGTAGGTTTGTTTTTTTTTTTGTTTGTTTATTTTACTGATCTCCAACCAACACTGACAGAAAATTTCACCCCGGTGAAGAGCTATTCATATTCTGCCCTTAATTTGAGAAAGGCTTTATTTCGATCTTTGATCCCTGAGGAAATAAAAATTATAGTTCATAGAAAAGTTGGCTGCATCATATCACTGTTTAAAATGTGGTTTCCCAGCAACAACATACGATGTTGACAGGAACGCAATAGTTAATATGAATCGCCTTTTATTTAACAACTTTAAATTATTAATTAAATAAATTAATAATAACATATAAAAATCCCTTTATATAATAAATTATTGTTTAAGAATGTTGTAAATAAACAAAACTATAACTACAGTAATTGCTGTATAATTAAACCATAATATAATGATTCGCTGATAAATTATTCTTGTAAAACACATTAAATACAACCTATCAAACTTTTGCACTTTCCCGTCACACACCTCCTATTGACGGCTAATTCAGTATCAATTTTTACATCCTACCTGACCTGTTAGCTCTCTCCAGCTAGCAAAGGACAATCTTACAATGACTTTTGTTTGTCTCTTTCTTTCTTTTATTTTTCTTGCATTTCTTTGCTGAGTCAGTGACGTTGCATGTCCAAAAGAGCCAGTTCCTCATTATACCATAAAGCGAAGCGTCACGTCACGTCCCAGTTCAGAAAGTTGTATAGTGTGGTTTTCACCAGGGGACGCCGCTCGCCAGTGACATCTCCGGAAATGCGCTTCATAAATTTCGGTGCGCGATCAAAACAGATCATAAATGCATATTTTGTAGTCGCAAAGTTACATGGGCCTTTAAGTTAATTGATAAATAATTCTTGAATTCATAACACCTCAGAAATTGCTGTTTCACGTGGGCATGCTATATGACATGTCATTGATGTTAACGCCAAGTGAGTCCTATTTCACTTTTTTAAATGAATAATGCCAGACATACATTTTCAGAGACAAAACTTCTCATTTTAATCTTGCTGTGACCGCATATGTCCTATCCTGGGGAGATTATTTTATAAATTAGCCTCAGAGGCTAGCTACTGTTTTCAAGGTGCTGGACAAATCTTTAAAAAAGCACTTACATGTCCACAAATATTAACCTAAAAAATGTTGGTACTTTTTATTTTACATTTTATTAAAAGGGACAAATAAAGACCTCATACTTAAAAAAAAAAACAAAAAAAACAAAAAAAAAAACTTATCTGATCATTTTTTCATGGGTTGGGTCTTTATGTGGTAAATTACAAGATTTGAATGTCAATTTAACCAACATAAATTTTTTTTCTGTCACATTTCTCGTGAAATAAAACAATATGCCTATACTTACAATCTACAGGTAGACATAAATGACATAGAAATGTTAGATTTTTACTGTCAGTACATAATATTCACGCCATGGCAGGCAACCTGTCCAGTCTACCTTACCTTCCCATTCAAATATGGACAGACTAGAACCTACATGTTCAAAAAACGATCTAGTTATGATTGTAGTTATTTTTATTAGTTTTTTTTATTATTTAAAATATTGAAAATCTTACATACTCTACCTTTAAATGGCTAAAATTTATTCAGGATAATCATAATAAACAGATTACTAGCCAACAGGTTCCTTTCACCCACTCCTCTGCCCTTTTAAGGTGGAATTAGTTCTCAAAATGGCAGTTTTTGCTTGCCAGAAACTGATTAAGGCTCACTTGTGTCACATAAACATATTCATTTGTTTAAGTATGTTGTTTGTTGTTTTATTAACAATAATGTTGGCTTTAATCATATTTTTGTTCTGTTTGTTGTCTGCAATTTATGCTGATTTACCTGCCGGCTGTATTTTCAGAGAAATTGGTAAACAGCAACAACAAAAAAAACCCTGTTATTTCAAAGCATAAGAACCACACCGAGGATGAGAAAGATGGGCAACCTTAGAGTATTTCAATGAGATTGGCAACGCTCCCATAAATTTCCATAGAAAGAATAGAATGCGGAAGTCACGTGGTTCATGGAGCTGCTAATAGTTCCAACACTAATAGTTCCACCATTGACCTCTTCTCTTTCGGTATTTTGGATGCATTTTCTCTGGTAAGTGGAAGAAATTACTGCATTTCTTGGCATTGTGAGGCAATAACTAAATATTATGTAACAAATCAAGTAAATGGGTTATTTTCTGTAGCGTGGTATAGTTAATTATTTATGCGACTAGCTAGCTAGTTTAACACTGGTTAGTTAATATGAGCAATATTGAAATTAAAAAAAAACCCATCAGTAAGCCTGTTTATTCAAAATATTTAGCTGCTATTTGCAATTTTCAAAGTAGAGATTTTTGTGGCACATGTTTTATTTGCTCTACAAGATTGATATGGTTGAGTATGGTCATATAACCTTTTGGCAGTCATTGTCTTAGAAACAGTAGAAAGATGTGAATATTATTTTTTTGTGTAAATATGAATATGATACATGTAATATGAATACAATATTATTCAGTATTTTTATTACTGAATAATATTGTCACTGAATAATGCATTGTAAAAGCATGTTTACTACACAGAATCAATAGAATAACAAGATGTCCAGACAAACAGTTCTCTACATTCTTACCAGAGCTAGATGTTTAGCAAACAATATGTTTGAATACATCATTTGTAATAAAATTGTATTTAAAGCAAGATTTATACACTTTTTTAGTAAACATTATGCAGTCAACTTGAGATTGAAATCGTTTACAAGACAGAGCAAGAAAATTAAGTGAATATGTTCAGCAGACTGTAACTTGTAAAACATTGAACTATTGCAGTTCTTACTGCAGACATTGCATTCTTATCCATATTGTTTTTTCAGAAGGATAGATTTTGTAGGATGAGTTGAGAGATGACCAAGTTGGTGGAACCTTCCATTTCTGTAAATGATGGGGTGATGCAGAAACTGGTAGGTGGAATGATGGAATGCTGGAGCTGACTGGATGGAGAGAAAAATTAAATGAAATGAAAAATACTTTATTAATCCCCAAAGGGAAATTCAATATTGTAGTAAATAATAATTAACTAGAGGAGATCTTGTTCCCGAGGCTGCTGGCTGCTGGCAGGAATGATCTTCTGTATCTTTCAGTCTTACAGCGGACCTGAAGAAGCCTCTCACTGAACACACTTTGTTGTTTCTTCACTGTGTTGTGGAGAGGGTGTGAAGAATCCTCCATCATCTTCATCAGCTTGTGCAGCATTCTTCTTTGGACAATCAGCTCCAGCGGCTCTAGAGTTACTCCAAGCACAGAACCAGAAGCATACAATCAGTGAAATTAAAATTGAATTGAAGAACAAATAACCAAACAATCCCTCAAAACATACCATCCATATGTAGCAAAGCTGAAGCTGTCGGGGTGGGTGGGAGTTTGCAAAGGTAAGACCAAGCTCCTCCATAACCACAATCAAAGTGTTGGGTGGAAGTTTATTTGTTGTGGACCAAGATGCTGTTTTGCATGTTTTTTTTTTCTTCATGTTCCTTGCCTGGCTTTTACATCCAAGATGTCCCTCATTGGACAGCTCTTTTTTCCTTCACCAGAGATTTTTTTTTTTTTTTTTTTTTTTTTTTTGCAGTAATTTACAGTCTCAGCCTGACAAATCTGCTGGTTATTTTGCTCTATACATCATAGCATGAAGGCAGCATGCTTTCCAAAAGCCTTGCTTCTCTCTCTAAAGTATCAGTGGCGTTTGGCAGTTCCATTAAAGATGCTCTGGACGTCATTCGGAAGAGCCCTTCCATTTTCTGAATCAGACTGAAAGCTTCATACGATGGGCAGTACAGGACACCTGGTTTTAATTCCTTCAGCGACAGTAAGGTACCATGCTCTACTTCCAGACTTTAATTATTTTGGATAATTGCACGTTGGCATTCAACTACTTTACTCACAATGTATCCTGTAAGACAGTAAAGACTACATGGTTCGCTGTTTGTGAAATTCGGAGTATCTCTGAGGCCAGGCCTTTGAGTTGTTTTCTTGATGTCCAGGAACTCCAGCCAAAAGACTGTTGTCATCTTCCTGGTAACTTCCCGATTGAACTTTCACAAGAAACTCCCCAACTAAAATTGATCTCAGTGCCTGATGAAACTTCACTGGTGTTGGGACTGGATTCCTCTGCCTGATGCAGCTGAACAAGTTTTCCAGGCAGTCTTGTGTAAACCTGCTTGTCAACACAAACATGTGTCCATGATCAAGTATGTCTTTGTGAATTGGTAAAATTGTAGATGTTGCCGTCACAATTCCTGTTTGTACAGGTTTCCAGCTACCTGTTTGACCAATCTTTAGTCCACGGAATAGCTTGATCATTCATTCATTTTCCAAACCGCTTAATCCAATTCAGGATTGCGAGGAAGCTGGAGCCTATCCCAGCTGTCTCTTGGGCGAAGGCAGGGTACACCCTGGACAGCTCGCCAGTCCATCGCAGGGCTAGTTGGATCATGTTTCGAGAAATGCAATAGCTTTGTTGTACTCTTCCATCTTGTGTCTGCTCAGAGCCATCACAGGTTGCTTCCTGCCAACATGAAAACACATGCATGTGTTGCTGCACCTGTATGTCCAGGCAGTGCCACGTCTCCAGCTTCCCTGTTGCAAGGTGCAACTCCACACTTGGTGTAACAGCCATCTCATCCATAGTTAGCACAAATTCCATTTCCAGTATACCTTCAGCCTGAGCATCTCAAAAACCTCTTCTTACACATGGTTCCAATTTAATGTGTTCTAGTCTTCTTTGGAGGGTTCTGATGTCAGGGAGAGGAATACTCAAATCCTGCATCACCCTGTAGCCTGTTGATCCTGCTGAAAAACGGAGCTTAATTGCTTTTTTTTTTTTTTTTTACTGTTTCTTTGCTCCATTCTAAAACCTCTCCTCTTCTTTATGCCAATTGCTTTGATCTGATCCTTGGAAAATATTTTACCAATTTTTTTTTTTTTTTATAGTGACAATTTTTTTTGTAGGTCTGCATTAATTTTTGTTTTGGTTTGTTTTGTAAATGCACTGTGTAGCCTTCTTGTTTGATTTTTTTGGTCCTCTAATTCCTCAGTTGTTTTATTTTGGTTTCTTGCTCACGTGTGTTTCTTAGACAGGATCCTGACTCTGTTGACCCCGGCACACTGGATCCCGGCTCTGTTGACCCCGGCACACTGGATCCCGGCTCTGTTGACCCCGGCACACTGGATCCCGGCTCTGTTGACCCCGGCACACTGGATCCCGGCTCTGTTGACCCCGGCACACTGGATCCCGGTTCTGTTGACCCCGGCACACTGGATCCCGGCTCTGTTGACCCCGGCACACTGGATCCCGGTTCTGTTGACCCCGGCACACTGGATCCTGGCTCATTTGTTTCTCTTGTCTCTTTCCTCAGAGGCTACAATTTCAGTTTCTTTTCGTTGCTCATGGTCCCTGATCTCACTCGCCTCCTTCCTGTTACTTACTCCCTCAACCTCTGAAATCAACATGGCACTATTATTATAAATAAGAAATTTGAATATGAAATATGGCAATGAAATATAAAAATATGGCAATTGTTTCTTTATATGATGCATACCAAATTGTTTAATTTCATGCACATTTTACATTTTCATTGGAATCATGTACATGTAACTGTAAGATATATTAAACATTTATTTAAATGTTTGAATGTATAAACACAGTTTCCTATTATGACCTGTGGTAATGGTGAGGTTGCTTGGGCCAACCATTTTTTCCTTATAATATCATTAGGGAAGCCATACTTTCAAATCCCTTTCTCAGACTGATTGGTGCATCCAAATGCAGCACAGCCTACCATGGTAAGACAGTCAACCTTTGAAAGAGTGTTAGCATGTAAAGTTACATGTGAAGTTATGGAGACTGAGTGACTTACTAAAGAAAACTTTCATGAAAGTCTGGCTCTTTTAAAACGGAATCTAAAACATACTTGCTAAACCAGATTGGGTTTAATTTTCTTAGAACATTACTTTCCTTCAAAGCAGGGTGGATGCCTGCCTATTTCTCAGTATGGCTTTGCAACTGTGATAATAATCCTGTATCATTGACGTCAGGGAGGTCAGTGACATTTCCAAGCGATGGTTGCTTTCAAAGCAAGCTGCTGTCATGTTGACCGGATGAACCCTCATTAAGATGACAACATATTTCTACAATGTCTAAAGCCTTAGATTTTATTAAATACAGTTCATTGTTGTCAATTAAAGTGCTCAGCTGTTTGATATATTGAAATTATTTATTTATTGAGGCTTATGTGACACTTCCATGACATTATATAATAGACTTTTATTCAAAAGTTGTTTGTTTTTTACAACCCACAAATCTTATCTATTTTACTAACCAAAACAAACAACATTTTATTTTCTTATTTTATAAATGTTTTACAGTATTTTTTTCTAAAAAAAAAAAAAAAAAAAAAATTACACTGGACACAGTTACAAATAAATGTATTCAGTTGCATTACAGTAAAATTTGAAAAATACAATCTAATTACAAAAATACAAAGTATTTTCTATAGTGAAGAAGAAAATGTTGCATGTCACCATCTACAGCCACGTGTTAATAGAAGTTATTTTAACATCCAAAATAATTGACTGTTTAAAGGGTGTCGTGATTCTCTTACCAAATGGCACTGATTTCAAACATTACAGCACTTTCTTGGACTTAAAAACGGGAAGTTGGTCAGAAATTTTTTGAGCTTTTTCTTTCCACAAAGTCAGGGAGAAAACTGCTCAAAGGTTATACAAGACAAGTCAAGTTGCAAACTGATAGAGCTCCGGTAGAATCAATCTTTTTTGATGATCCAAACAATGTTGATGACAGTGAGCAGATAAAACTGTTCGTCTCTGATGGTGACAGGTCTTCTGCCATGAAACACAAAGCACAGTAAAATGTAAAGAATTGTATTTCTTCTGAATTGTTTTAAGTTTTCCGTTTCTCAATGTGGACACAACCAGATCAGATGTCTACGCTGCTGCTACTCAAAGCAGGAGCATGAATGACCAAAGGATCCGCTAAATTACGTGCCATGTCTACAGAAATCTGATTAATGGTCTCTTAACAAGCACTCTCAGGAGGTTCTGCCACCCAGTCACACAGACTTTCAGAGTAAACAAGGGAGTCAAGGGTATGGGTGACCTTTTCAGACGTAATGATCCACAGAGAAGGTGGAAACTCTGCTTTTCATTTTGTTTTCTTGTAACACAGCAAAGCTGCTGATGCCCTTTGACTAAAACAAGCTGTAACAAATGTTTTTCATGCGATAAACTGAACCCAAGGTTTTATCTGTGCTTGTGGTTCCAATGACTGTACAATGAAGAGTCTGGAATACATGCAGTCCAGTTATCCTGCCCACTAATGCTGCCCTCTAGTAGCAACAGCAGGACCGTCCACTACAACGCCTGCTAACCCCCCAACTTTTAATCTTGTGTTCAAATAAACAATTAATGCGGAAACAATCTATGTGAAGTCATCAGTCGCAGAAAATACAAACCCTTCAGACAAGCTGATAATGTGCAGTATAAAGTCGAGTAATGGCTGCTTGTGAAACACTGAACCTGACAAGATTTTATAAAGGCTTATTGTACTGAAAAGCATTAAACGGAAGCAAAACCTCTTATTGACTGCTTTTACTAGTAGAAATAAATCATCAATCCAAAACAAAAGCAGTTATTTTTCCCATAAATCATTGTTTAGACCAGCAACATCGGGCAGACGTGTCACGTTAATTAAACACACATCATTATCTGGTGTTTGGTTTAATCTATGTAATTGTTAGTGTTTATTTCTGTTACAATGATCCCAAGGCTTGCTGACATCCCGCTTAGCCTGCAGTCGACAGCAGTCCTTGTTGACGGTGGACATCTTGATTTGCAGTGACGTCTCAAACTGCCTGCTGATAAACAGATCAGAAAATACTGATTGTTCCAAAAGCCCTTCAAATGGCTGAGAACAACCACAGAACATGTTAGGCTTAGGAATTCATTTCATATGCCCCGTTTCACAGATAAATTCCAATCTGAATAAAAAGGTCCGAGTCGTGCAGGGAGACGCAGTCGGCAACACAACGGAAACATCACCAAGAACAAAATCTCAAACTGTCCATAAACTAACAGAAGACAAGCTGTAACATTGGAAAAAAAAAACTGTCAAGGAATCTTGATGCAGACAAGATCAAACCAGGAGTATGAGTCGATTAGAGGTTTTTAAGCTTCCAGAGCCGTAAGGCAACATGCGTACGCGACCAGTCCCGCGACAGAGTTAGCTGTCCTCGCCTTGGACTAAAGCAAAGTTGTCTCTTACTTTGTCTGATTTATGGGTTTTGTTCGATTTTAGCCATCAGACGAGCCATCTTCTATTAAAACCTGTGTAGCTTGATTTGCCAATCCTTAAATCCAACAAACGAACGAAGGCAGTGTGTTAGCTAACTAGGAATGGTTCCAACACTCCCAACACTGGAAAATTTAATTAAAATCTGTCCATAACTTTTTGAGTTAGTTTGAACTCAAACAGATAAGTGCCAGTAAAAACTACAACCTACTTAGCAGAGGTGATTATTTCCACAAATACAGAATAAGGCCATGTGAGTGTGCTCCTGTTTCTAGGAGAAGTGAGGCTGCATGGTGCTGCTATCTGCACGGCCCAGCCCCTGCTCCAGACACAGCTCTACACTTCTGTATTTTATTTGGTTTATAGTATATATTTATATCAATATTGGAAGGAACTGACCTTTTTCAGTGAGATAAAATGATTTGTAAATAACAAATCCAAAACAGAGCAAATCCCCATAGACTGTTAAAAAGACCAACTTCACAGCAGAAATAAACATGTTTACAGCCTGGTTCAAAAATCCATTTTAGGTTTAATAGATCAGGTTTACCTTCATGACAACTGTGGGGGGAGTGAATTTTTTTTAATTCAATCTCGAAATTCGGCATATTTAGGGGCGTGTCCTTTTGATAGACAGGTACCCAATCTCCCGCTTCAAGTAAGAAGAATACAGAACAACCGCAGTTTTAGCCGGTTAACAACATGACTTAGCTTTAGCTCGCTTACCTCCGTGAGCTGGTTAGCTTCTGTTACCTCTGGGTTAGCTCCGGATTAACTTGGTTAGCTCTTAGCTACAGGCAGCTCAGAGTCTGCTAGATGTCAATTATCAATCACAGCCTCCTTCTCAGCTCCACCTCTTTGCCCATATATGTATTTTCCGGGCGAGACGACGCGCATGCGCCTTCCAAGAGGGCGATGGTAGGAACCGCCCACCGAGCTTCAATTCAGCTCTTTAGAAACTTATGGGTGACGCCCATCTTTTGACATACAGTCTGTGGTCCAGACACAGGAACAGCCTGTTCTCAGTAGAGGTCAAGACACCTTTAGATTGGCTGAAATGACCGCGCCCTTGACCAATAGCGCCATGCAGTCTGGTGATGTCATACGCAACCCGACTCAACTCGCTTAGAACCTGGGCTGAAGAGTTACAAAAAAAGTACCGGTAAACGGGTGCAAAAGCCTAGTCCAGAGTTCCTCATTGCATCCGGCTCGCTGACTCTTGACTTGCGGCTCGTGAAGCAGCCGCTGCCTTTCTGATAATGCTATCTAAACAAGACATAATGATCCTCAACGGTGCAGTTCTCTCCACAAACAAGAGCTGCAGGCTGCTTGCAGAAACTTGGCTGTCATAACAGCCCTAACTGATGCTGTCAGAGTTGCCAGGTTTGGCTGATTATAAACTCCGACATAGAGCTGCTCCGTCGGTAGCGCTGTATATATAATGAAAAAGAAACGCCCACATTCTAGAGGCATTGTTGTTTTCACCATATACTGTTGCATAAGAGTGCCATTACTCTGTGTAATATTTAGGATAACCATTCCTTGCTAAAAAGCTGAATGTTACTGATTTGGCAACGTAGCAGGATATGTAATGTGGGAACGTTTTTTTTCAGGGGTGGCGGCTCTCCTCTAGTCTTAGTATATCGAATGCGACTCTTGTTGCATTAACAATGAGGATCACTGGCCTAGTGGAAAACCCTACAAACTGAGTCGAGGTGAGTTAAGTTGAGACGAGCTCATACTAATGGAAAAGGGTCATTACGAATGATGACAACATCTTAAGTTCTGATCAGTTCTCCCTGATTACTGACTTCCTCCCAGCTCCCCCCCACTGCAGACATGACACACTATATTCCCCGCTAAGTGGATGGTCATCTGCCTTCCTGCCACTGTCATTTTTATTCAAAGTATTTTTTATTCCTTCTCATTTGTGTTTACTTTTAAACATTTCACTTGTTTGTTTTTAAAGCTCTCTGCACCTCGCTGTAATGCTTTAATGTTTTTATAAATTGTCTTGTACATGAAATGTGCTGTACAGATAAACCTGCCTTGCCTTGTGTAGTATTTACAGAACTGCCCGTCCATCCTATTCCCGGCAAGGATGAGAGACTGGTGTTGCCATAGTTACCATGGACTGGTGAAAACTAAGCACTTCTAGTAAATTAATTGAATTTCTCAGATGTTCTGCTGCTGTTTTCTACAGTAAGTGTTTCTTTTAGGGGAAGTCGGATGTTTTTTTGTCTCATGATGAGACTAAAATCTACAGGAATTACATTGTGATCTTTCAAGAGACACTTTAATATGTCAATAAAACATGTTAATGCTGCTCGGAATCCAAATGATTTCTGATGGAAGATTATGTCATGCAAGTGTTTTCAGAAGTAGAAATGTAAGTGTTACACCAGAGCAAGAGAAGGTTGTAAAAAAGGCTGAAACACTCTTCAGCAGAAGAGTGTCAGTGTCAAGGAAAACTCTTCATTACTTACAGCACTTTATCAGCTCCATCCGTTCAGCTGCTTATAAACACAAAGATCTAATCAGCCAATCACATGGCAGGAACTCAGTGTATTTAGTCATGCAGACATAGTGAAGATGTCTTGTTGAAGTTCAAAATGAGCACCACAATGATGAAGAAAGGAGATTTAAGTTGTGTGGACCAGAATGTCTTGTTGATGTCAGAAGTCAGAGGAGGTTGGAGATGGTTGAGAGGCAACAGGATGTCAAATTCAGGGTGTCACCATTGGACCGGCTCAAACCGGGGCACAGGCCCTGTTCCACACCGCCGCCAAAAGGCTGCAATGCAAAGGCCATCTCCATGGGAACAACCCTGCAGACCAAGTAGGCATAGCCCCCAATGCAGAAGAACCCCATCAGAAAAACACTGAAATTAAACGTTTTTGAATCATAAACAAGACTTAAGCCAATTAAAATGTTTTTCATCAAACAAGTAAATATGACTTGAGTGTAAAAGTAAATGTAATACATTTAATAAAAAAAAAAAAAAGTATTTTCTGTTACCATAACATGATACGCTTTGTGGTGCAGAGTAGACAAGTACGACACCAGGTTGAGTATTGCATGTCCCTTTTTTACTGCAGTAGGTTCGCGGCAAAACACAACAGATCCACAACGACCAGATCACACTCCAAATACTTCCGCCTAAGAGCGGGCACAATTTTATATAAGTATATGTGCGTGGCACTATATACTACAGGTTACAATAAAAACTACATAAATGGTTAGTATTTAAAACAGATCAATATTTGCATAATTTAAAACAATATAAACAGTAATAACAGACTAAAAACCAGAAGTTTATCTAAAAGCGCAATGGGGGAGGGTCTTTATAATAAATCAATCAGAGCAGCCTGACAGCTGCTGCAGTCTCTCTTGTAATGTAGCCAGACAGTCACGATGGTCATGCTAATAAAGTAAAAACATCTGCCAACATCAGTGCAATGAGAGAGTCCAGCAGATCCACTCCACCCATATTCTTATTGCACTCTCTCATCACAGCATGCAAGATGGTTTCTCCCACCGTGGCCGTCTTCTGTTCAGAAGATCCACGTCCAGTAATCTTCAACTCAGCTTCACACATCAAATTGACAGCAGGTAGTCTGTTCCAGTGAACAGTACCGGTACAGTGAATTCCCAGCTGAGTAGGTGTGCATATGAGAGGGTCAACCAGCTGACAAAGAACACCTTGTAGTTCTGCTGGTTGGGCTTTGGTTGGGCGGAGGACAACGTTTCCACCTGCAGGACACCATCAGAGCCACCCAAGACAAGTATCTTATAGCACCATTTTTTTTGGTTTAGCTGGCAGGTATTGCTTGAGTCTATTTCTTTCCTTGAAAGGAACCATCTGCTCGTCTACAGCATCTCCCCCATTAGGATTGTTTGCAGCTTTGAGGTAAGATGAGTGACAAGTGGTCAGATTTTGTTGAGTGGATCAACATTTTCTTCTTTTCTCACTTCATCGTTGTTGAAGTTCAGGGATTTTTGGATGATGAACATCTGTTTAGTGTCGTGGTGTCAGCTACCTGGGACAAAACATGGCGGCACCTGTTAATCCAAACAACAGCATGTACACTGCTGTACCCATAAATTACTGCAGTTTTAAGTAGTGAGGTTAAGGGGCTTGTTGCTGTCACACTGGATGGCATATGAATTTGCCTTTTTTACAACTATTTCCTGAATGTCTTCAGAAAAAAAAACATTCTGTACTTCCATTTTCACTTGTTCTCGTTTCTCCTTTTTGGCCAACAGTTATTTGACAGTCTGATAAGCAACAACCAAAAGAGAATAATTATATTTTGATTAAATATTAAACTAATATATCAAATACTTTTCTGTCAGGGTGCGATGGAGGTGATGGACCCAAAAGCAGAGAATCAGAGGCAGAATGATGTGGAACTGTCTTTATTTTAACCGAGGCAGGGAACTAAGCTAAGACAACTCAATGGACCAGCAACTCAAGACATAACCTTATGACACTTTTCTAGACATTTTCAATACAAACCTTCCTGGTTGGCAATAATATGATGACTCAAGGACAGGGCCGGACTAAACGTCCACAGGTCCCTGGGCCCAGAGTGTTCCTGGGACCTCCTTCCCCACTGCAACATTGTGAAACTTGTGAATGATACACTGAAACCACATTTCTAACATTTCTCAGCCAATGATATCAATAGCAACACACTCGACACTGTTGTGTAACTATGTGGCTTTTATGTACATTTTGTTTCATGTCCAAACTGCTGGTGTCTTCCCTACGTGGAACCTGGGCCTGCAGCCATGTCAACTGGATAATCCGGCCTTGCCCAATGACCTGAAGCAGCTCCCTGAACCCTTCCCTCTCGACAACGTTAACAGTCCTTGATGATTAAATTCAGGACTACCTGGATGCTTGGTGGTCAGAAATGAAATAATAAAAACTATGTATTCATCATTAATACAGTGACCATGAGGACATTGTGAAATGTCTGAATACCTGTATTGATTCCAGGTGTCTTTGTGACCTCATTCTCATTCCTTAAGATTGAGAATGTGTCTTTATTTATAAATGACAGCTCTGTTTCACGTGTGCAACATTTAACCTGCAGAAAAAAAATATTATTTTGACATTGATTTGAATTCTTATAGATCAAGCAGGAACTCAGAAGAACAGAATGAATCAAATAAATAATAAAAACAAATACAGTATTTGCCCATATAAGATAAAAATGGTCCCACACGGGACACTTTTCTTTTCCTTATTTGCTCCATGTCACAATGTCTCAAACAACAAAACTGTATTTCAAAGGATCTGTGATTCTTTTGGTAGAGATTCATCTCATTGACAGACGCGCTTCCTTTGAACACAATTTGGCTCCTCGGTGACAGACGACTGTGACAAAGCGGCCTCATCACATTGGCTACCGACCGACGTCACCACACACACACACACACTAAGGGACATTCCTGGCAGTTGTCTCCGAGACGTCACCAGGAACCCCACAACACCGCGTAGCGCCGCATTCCCGAGCTCATCTTTAGAGGTAGCGGATTATTAGGGGTGTGCACTTATGTGGGCTCGCTACAGAGATAAATTATTACAAGAACCATCACTACCAAGAAGGACAGTTTCACCACAAGATGAAGAGTCAAAGCCACACCCAGCTCAAATTTCACTGTTCTTAAACTTCTCTCCAGACTTTTTATGTGATGTTTTACTTTTAAAAAATTAAAGGGGCGATGTGTGGGCAAAAAAGTGATCTGAGGGCAACGCCATGCCATAGTGGCTAAAGGCATTTATAAACAACTAAAACAAGCTTTAAATTAATCCTGAAACACAACGCAGCAATTTTAAAACTGCTGTAAGGTGTTCCCGCCTTCTGGTCCTCATCAGAATTTGTGCCGCTAAGTTCTGAAGTAATTGTAAGCTTGAAATGGACCTTTTGGGAAGACCAGAGAGCGCAGCATTACTGTTATCTAATTTATTGGAAAGAAAAGCATCAGCACCTCTGTACTGGCACAAGAGAGAAACAGGCAGACTCCGGCAATGTTTTTATGATGATAAAATCCAGTCCTTGTTATAATTTTGATTTGTGGAATAAACTCCAGCTCAGCTGACAAGGAGATTTTTCACACATTGGGAAGGATTGAAACTCCACAGTTTGCATAAAATGACTTCTCTTGTCTTCAGCATTGATAATTAAAACTTCAGTTTTGTCCTGGTTAATCTGTATAAAGTTCTCAGCCATCCATGACTTTACACCTAAAATGCAGTTTAAAAGGACATTAACCAGCCCTAGGTCATCAGGGGTCACTGTTTCTGTTTGTAAAGCTGTGTATCATAAGTATAGCTGTGGAAATTAATGTCGATGGCATCCCCAAGTGGCAACATGTACAGGTTAAAAACTATTGGGCCTAAAATTGTTCCTTGGGGAACCCCACATTGGATTTCATGGGTCCCTGAGGAGAATGTATCCATAGTTTAAAAAAAAAAAAAAAAAATCATTTTAGCCCAACATCTGAGAGGACCACCACAGCTCAGTCCGTTTAATACAATCTGATGATCTGATGTATTAAAGGCAGCACTAAGATTCATTAGAACCAGGACAGAAAATGTCTTTGAGTTTAAATAACATCTCAGACTATTATCAATCTTCAAAAGGACCGTCTCTGTACAGCGGTTTGTCCTAAAATCAGACTGATATTTGACTAAAATATTGTGTTTATTCAAAACCTCATAAAATAGAATAAAAACAACTTTTTCTATAATCTTGCTTGGGAACATTAAGATGGATACAAGTTGGTCGTTTTAAAGGCAGATGGAAACGTACCCATCTAAGAAGAGTAGTTTACAATGTTTAAAGCTCATTCTCAAAGAATTCAAAAAGCATTTTTAAAAGCGATGTGGGAATCAGGTGGAAAAGGCAGTCTGTTGGGTTCAGCTGGGAGAAAACTCGACTGAGCGTCTTTTCATTAACAAGGATAAAACTGTCCAGTGTTTCCTCAGATAAAAACAATGCTTCAGGTCTGTTAAAACACCACAATGTTGTGATAAAAGATTGGATTTAACAGTATTGATCTTACGTCTGCAGAGATCTGCAAAGTCCTCACACCCAGCATCTGATGCTGGCATGCAAGACTTGTTCATATCTGTGTTAATTTAAAGGTTGATTGTCTTTGGAGAGGAATTTTCTATTATTTTCATTGTCTGAAATGAGATTTGAAACATAAATTGTTCTTTTCTGTTTGACTGTCTTATTGTAAGTTTTGAGTTGTTCCTTAAAAATGTCCAAATAAATAGTTAATTTGGTCTTGCTCCATTTTCTCTTCTGCAGCTTTGGATCTTATTGTTTTAATTCTGACTGGAGCTACAAGGTTAAGCTGATTTAATTTTGTTGTTAAAATGATCCAACATAAAGTCACATGCTGCAGGTAAAATTTGAGCAGGAGTTTGGGTTAAAATTTCAGGAGAATTTGCATCGACTTCAGAAGTAATCTATCATTTCCTCACAGCTCTCACAGGCGCCTCCTGTCAGATAAAACTGGTGATGAGAAAAGAAGTGTCAGATGCAACCAGGTCAACAACAGACTGTAGACTAAAGCACAGGTGTCGAACTCCAGTCCTTGAGGGCCGGTATCCTGCAGGTTTTTGTTGTCTCCATGCTCCAACACACCTGACCGAAACTTAAAAACAGGTTGACAAGAAGCTGCTGGATGCATTTGATTTGAATCAGCTGTGTTGGTGGAGGGAAACAACAAAAACCTGCCGGATACCGGCCCTCCAGGACTGGAGTTCGACACCCCTGACCTAGAGTGAAAAAATGTCTGTGAGCAACATTACCTACCAAAGCTTTAAGTTGAACAAAGTTAACTTGAGGATCACCTTAAGCTGCTAATTTAATGAAACTATATTTAATAGCCTCTTTGAAGGACAAAAAAATAACTTCCTGATCAGGATCTGACTGTGATGGGGCAGGTTTGCGCCTCTATTCCTGCCTACACTGCACTGGTGTAACCTGTAGCTGTCTGGTCCTCATACATCTGGATAATCGAGTCTGATCATCTCTGATCTGAGAAGACCAGCTCCATGCTGATCTGATGGCTGTTGCCAGAGTGGCTTTCATAGCAGGGCTTCGCCTTTGTGAGCTGGTTCTCCTGATTCCAGCAGTGGGAACCTGCCATCAGGCTAAACCAGGGGTGCCAAAGTCCAGTCCTCGAGATCTACTATCCTGCTGTTTTTAGGCGCAACCCTTCTCCAACACAGCTGACTCAAATAAGTGGCTCATTAGCAGGCCTCTGCAGAGCTGGATGACGAGGAATTCCGCCATTTGACTCAGCTGTGCTGGACAGGGGTTGCGTCTAAAGCTTGCAGGATGGTAGATCTCCAGGACCGGACTTGGGCACCCCTGGGCTAAACCATTCCTCCCATTGATCCTCCAGCAGCAGCATGTTGCCTCCATCTCTGAGGGGGAGGCTGCACTTTGCTTAGCTACTTGCAGGACATCTGCGTTCACAGAAGTAGATTTTCATAAAGCGCCTGCATGCCTTTTAGCTTCTGCAGGCAGGCTGGTTGGCTGTGCACCGCAGCGCTTCTTGCCCTGCTGGCTTGACACTGACAGTCTTTCTGGAGACGATCTGGTCCTGCTGTTTTCACCGCATTAACCTCTCTGTTCTAATGACATCTTACCAGCTCTCCACTCCATCTCCATGGTGACAAAGTGCTCGGCTGGGCTCGTGTCGGTGGTCCCAGAGACGCAGCATGTTTCAGTGGATTGGTACGGTTTGAGTCTCTTTTCTGCTTTGGTTTGGTGTTCATGTAGACTCTCGGCCGCACCTCTCACCACATAGACTACCATAAACATAGAACTTTTGTCTTCCTGGACGGTCCAGTGCCACAGTCTTCTCTAAAGATCTATAGTGGAACTTACTGCAAACCTAAACGATGACTAAACCATGGCTAAATGATTGAGGGGCTTTTGCTTCAACCCCCCCCCTTTCAGCCACATTTAAATTTAATAAAGTTTAACTTTAATTAAACTTCACGCCACAGAGTTTACATTTAAAAGTCAAATTTTAAAGATCAATATGATAAACTTTTCTTTGACGTGTCCAGCTTTATCTGGATCATCACAGCTGTTAACATCTCACAGCACATAAAACATGGTTTACAGTGTGTGTGGGCTGGTTTATTAGTGGTTTTGGACATTTAAGGCCTTAAACACCAAATCTACCCCCCCCACAGTTAAAGCTCCAGACTTTCAGCATTTAATATTTCATTTCACCAAACGTGTTTAATGAACTTCGGAGACAGATCATTAATCTTCCTGCAGGGCCGGTGATGAACGCTGACATAGCAGACGTAAGGACAGTCAGGGGCAAAGACTCATTTCACTTTCAGAGACAGTTTATTTCAACTTAAATTCATTTACAGCAGTTCCACTGGAGAGCAAATGGGTTCGAATGACGTCTTAGCCACACAAAAACCTATGGTCCTATCTACGGTATGTACAAGGAGGACGCAGCTGGACAGTGCAGAAGGCACAGAGTTGGCTTCATACTTGCCTGTAAGCGCTAACATGACAGGAAGGATAAGAGCAATGGCTGCCTCGGACTGGAGGTGTGTAAAGCAAAACAAAAAAAAAAGTGGCGCGGTGAAACTCAGAACATGGCTCCTCTACTTGTACTCCAGTTCCTGATATACTGGAGTAAAACTACAGCTGCTCCTTTAGGAAACCAGTCCTCTAAATGTCGGCTGGTCGGGTGCGGTCATCTGGGCGTGATTAAAAACAAGTCATTTTTAGATGTGTTACTGTCAAGCCAGTGTGTTTTCAGAGACAACGTTAAGGCAATCTGCAGTTAAAGAGATGCAATTCTACCCAAACATGAAGACAGGAGGGATAAGAAGCAGGTAAACGCAGGTCACCAGGATTCATCCTGACAGTTTGGCAAACAGAAAACAAGCATGGCATGCTACATTCACACCTTCACCGGCACACACCTGGCCGTCACTCCTCTTCCCGCTTCCCGTCCAACGAGCTGCCAGAAGTCCGGCTGGGAGCGCGAACGCTCGTCACCAGCAAAGCAACAGATTCATGCTCGAATGAGAAGCACATCAGAGTTAGGAAGACTTGTACACTAAAATCTTTCAGTGTGGAAAAAAAAAAATCACAAGCATAAGAACCTAAATCAAACATCTTGCCCTCATTCACCAACTTCCACACAAATAATCCCAATAAATGTAGTGTTCCATACAATAAAAGGACAGATTTCATTCTGCCACAGAGATAAAACCTTCATGAGAATTTCACTCAAACACAATTCAAGTAAAGCCTTTCAAACAGAACAAAAATAAATCTACGTATTTAAAATCACTTGGAATTCCTGCATCTGAGATTTAGATTATGCTTCTTATAAAAAGTACATTCAACGAGTACATTAAATATGGAACAAAATTATAGTACAGAGGTAAGTAAAAGTTATCAACTACTGCTGTTGGAAACGGGAAATCATCCACAACGCAGGAGGACGCTGAGCAGGGCGCCGTTCTCCGATTCCGCTCCGTTAAAACTGGAATAAAGTTCGGAAACGAACCCGAATCTTATCACGCGACTCGTTCTTATTCAGAAGAGATGATTGTCTAAATAAATCCGGACCGATGTGGGGGCTGCAGATGGAGGTCAGGCGGGTTCAGAGTGGACGTCTACAGCTGCCTCTTCTTCCTTAACACGTCCCAAACTCACACACTCTTTCACACACGGAGAGTTTCATGTGGTACAAAACTTCAAAATCAAATATGTTTATTTTTACACAAAGGGCCTTCTAGTTCAGCGTCACACAGCCGACATGATCTTGTGCAGAAAAAACAAATGTGCAGGAAAACTGAAGGTGAACCAATGATCTGAAGATATAAAGAAAAATAAAACCCTACGGCCAATTTAACGACGATATTTAATGTTCAGTGTTTAACCTTTCTGGAAATCTACTGGCAGAACGTAGAAATGCCTGAAAAACACAAACTTTTTCACCTTTAAACGAGAATCAGTGCAGTTTGCCTTTTCTGCCAGCAGATGTCCCTGCAGACGCCGGAGCTTTAAGAGAGGAAACCTCAGTCACGTCAGTGGAAGGACGTTTACAGACGTTTGGTGGTGGAGCCGGGGGGGGGGGGGTAAGGCAAGTTTCATCCTGGAGCAACAGAGACGTCGCTTAAAACTGCTGCATGGCGGCAAACGAGACACGACAGGCAGACGGGTGACGGAGGGAAACGAAAGCAGACGGGTGACGGAGGGAAACGAAAGCAGACGGGTGACGGAGGGAAACGAAGGCAGACGGGTGACGGAGGGAAACGAAGGCAGACGGGTGACGGAGGGAAACGAAGGCAGACGGGTGACGGAGGGAAACGAAGGCAGACGGGTGACGGAGGGAAACGAAGGCAGACGGGTGACGAAGGGAAACGAAGCAGACGGGTGACAGAGGGAAACGAAGCAGACGGGTGACAGAGGGAAACGAAGGCAGACGGGTGACAGAGGGAAACGAAGCAGACGGGTGACAGAGGGAAACGAAGCAGACGGGTGACAGAGGGAAACGAAGGCAGACGGGTGGCGGAGGGAAACGAAGGCAGACGGGTGGCGGAGGGAAACGAAGGCAGACGGGTGACGGAGGGAAACGAAGGCAGACGGGTGACGGAGGGAAACGAAGGCAGACGGGTGACGGAGGGAAACGAAGGCAGACGGGTGACGGAGGGAAACGAAGGCAGACGGGTGACGGAGGGAAACGAAGGCAGACGGGTGACGGAGGGAAACGAAGGCAGACGGGTGGCGGAGGGAAACGAAGGCAGACGGGTGACGGAGGGAAACGAAGGCAGACGGGTGGCGGAGGGAAACGAAGGCAGACGGGTGGCGGAGGGAAACGAAGGCAGACGGGTGACGGAGGGAAACGAAGGCAGACGGGTGACGGAGGGAAACGAAGGCAGACGGGTGACGGAGGGAAACGAAGGCAGACGGGTGACGGAGGGAAACGAAGGCAGACGGGTGACGAAGGGAAACGAAGGCAGACGGGTGACGGAGGGAAACGAAGGCAGACGGGTGACGGAGGGAAACGAAGGCAGACGGGTGACGGAGGGAAACGAAGGCAGACGGGTGACGGAGGGAAACGAAGGCAGACGGGTGACGGAGGGAAACGAAGGCAGACGGGTGACGGAGGGAAACGAAGGCAGACGGGTGGCGGAGGGAAACGAAGGCGGACGTGTTTCTCAGCGACCTGGAGACGAACAGGGAGACGCTCTGCAGCTTCTCTGCAGTTAAACAGGCAGTTCAGCCGAACGGGACACAGACTCGGGGTTAAAAGTTAGAATCTAAGCTTGGATCGGGCGAAGCGATTGCACAAATGGAGTTTAAATGTGGACTTTCTGGTCAGACGTTGTGGAGTTTGGTGCAGAGAAAAGTGCTACGTCCTTCTCCTTCCTGTTCAAAGTGCGACGACAGAGAACGTCGGCAAAAACGTGAGCCGAGCATCTACAACTACTTCTGTGTCTTCATCATGCTTCGTCATGGGACAGGAAACACTGATTCATCCTTAAAACGCAGAAACTCATCAGGAATCTGTTCAGCTCCACAAAGTGACCTGAAGCAAGTGCTGGGGAAGTCTGGCTGCGGTTGTTTCGCATATTCTGGCATGGCACCCGGGACTCAGGCAAAAACAACTAAACGAGAAGAATCAACAAAAACAAAATGGTTCTGCACTAAATATCAGAGTTCCTACAAATATTTACACCACAGATACAGGCACTTGTATATCTTTGGTTGGAGAAACCCAACATTGCGAGAGTAATGCATTCACAGAGCTTTTGTGTCCCTTATTGTATTTCCAGGGTCCACTAGGCAACTGGGATGTTTCATTTTTTATTTCTTCTGTTTCTTTGAGTGTGTCCATGTTACAGGTAACCTCTGGCAGAGCTCTCCGACGTCTTCTTAACCCTCTGACAATGCCACCTGCAACATTAGAAAGGCTTTCAGTGGGAAGGACAAAAGAAACGTAACATGAGATGAATGATTGTCCAGTCCGATCTGATCGCACAAAGCGGAATCGTAAAGGAGGAAAAGGTAGCAGCAGCAGGAAATATGACCATAAAGACTTAAACTGTGAGAGAACAGAGAAGATTTTCAGATATTTCTGTCGATTTATTTCAATTCTATTCACATTTTTCACTTTGTTCCTGCTAGAAAAACACACTATTTTTGGTTTTTGGGGTATTTCTGTTAGAAATCTAAAACTGTAAGACGGGAAGTGACGTTGGAAAAGGGTTGTGCTGCCATGAAAGGTGCAGTAACAGCATCTCGCCTGTAGATGGCATCTATTCTTTTTAAGGGTCTTCCTGGTCCTACGTCACTTCCTGTCTTACAGTTTTAGATGCAGTAGTAAAACTAACAGACTACTCCAAAGGCCAAATAGTGTCTTTATAAGTGTTTTTTATTTCACATCAGTTTGAAGAGGATTTTTCTCCACACTGATTTAAGGGGCGGCTCTAAGCGGCAACATGCTCTCTAACGTCCTGTGATCTGGTCATGTGATCTTGTGGGTCACTCAGTCAGATAAAAACCGTTCTGAAATCTCACAGTTCAGCACACAGGAAGATCATATTTAAAGCCCCTGCAACCATGACAGGAAGGAGTGAAGCTTCTGGGCAATCAGCAGAGAATCAGCAGTGTGATTTATGGCTTCTTGGACCAATCAGTGGTCAAACGACGCTTGGCTGAAACTACCTGTTGAGGTCATATAGCACTGCTGGTGTCTGTTGTACCTTCTCAGGACAGAAGTCGGGGTTGGTTTGTCGCACTTTGCCTGGCCGTCCCTTTATGACTGCATAGCAGAACATAGTGATGACCATGACAAACAGGAAGTAGCTAGTGTGCATCAGGTGGAGGTTGATGAGGGAGCGGTCATCCTGAAGAGGAGAGAGCTTCATGTCAGAAAGTTAAAGCAACTGTGCTGCATCACTGATCCCTGCCAGCAGGTTGTCGAGTCATTTCATGTGCAAAGATTGGTTCATCATGTGCTCCACCAGCCACACGGGATGAATCAGGACTTCCGTTTCTGCACAACCTTTACAGCTGATCATTACAAAGACGCATGAGATGGCTGTAAAGTATAAAATCCCACTGATGACACAAAACAGGCTCTACAAATGCAGTTAACAGCATCAGGTAGGAAAGCATATCTGCTAAACAAATGCTTGACGCAGAAGATACATACGCAGACGCAAGTTTAATCTGTAATTTGGTCCATTTTCGGGTAGCTTATCTATCAGTCACTTGACGTAGAAAACGGAGCGATACCACGAGAAGTGAGGGATTTATATTGGCATGAATCTGGGGATACGATATGCATCACAATACGGGCCAACAATACGTTATATTGCGATATATCAGGAGTAAACACTAAAGCTGTTGCATGCTTGACATTAACTTACTGAGTTGATAACAACTTGCTCATCAGTAAATATCGGTTATTTGATAAAATCAATACAGTGCTTTTGAATATCAATATTGCCACACAAAATATTGTGATATTTCAATATAATGATGTTTTCTTACACTTAAAGTAGAAATCATTGGGGGGGGGGCGACAAAAACAACAAACCAGAGAAGAGAAGAAACAAGTAGAAAATGACAGAACTCGCCAAATGAAAAAAAACACCTGAAGACGCGAAAAAAGTTTATTTTTAAATAAACCTACAAGGACTAACATGCGAAGCTAGATTAGGCCTGACCATCACGGTATAAAGAAATGTGATCAAAGAATCAATATTTCAATCACACTAGAGGCAGTTGAGAATATTAAAAAAAAAAAAAAAAAAGAAAGAAAGAAAAAGGTTGGGGCTTTCTTCTTCTTCTGGTCTTTTGAGGCAGTTTGTAGTGGTGCATTACCACTACGAACCACTGTCGGAACACAGAAGTGAAATCTTAACTCAACAATGCCCCCTACTGGATAAACCGACATAAAAGCTACGGCAGTGTGAAGGATGCAGCCAAGTACGAGGGCGGCGACGTACAACAAGGTTTGAAACTGGTGTCTACCTTTACATACAAAAGAGAGCAGAAATGGAGCTTGAGTCTACCACCTGCAGCCTGATGCCATTTAATCCAAACTGATGTTCCAAATGAATTCACAGCAGGAAAGGAGTTAAAAATGAAAAAGCACAGATGAATTTTGGGGTCGGGCATCTTTAAATTGCCTCCATGTTGCTGTGAGCAGGGATCAGGTATCAGCATATTCTGTCAAACTGTTTTCAGCCTCACTAGAACATTCAGGGCCCATCTGAGCCGCTCAATGGGATCATTGTTGTCCTGGAACAATCCACCACCATCACTGTACAGAAAGGACTCTGTTTAATCACTGTTACTGTATAAATATGAGCCACACACACTTTGTGTTTTCTCATCACTTCACATCATCACCATATGGATGTGTGGAATAAAAACAAAGACACACTGGTGACACTTCTGTTCAGATTAATTTGTAGTAACATCGTTCTACAGCTCTTACGCCATCCTCAGCAACACTGTTGTCAAATAAAATGAAGAAAAATGTTATCAAAGCTTTAACTTTAAATACTCTTTATGTACGTAATGTCAGACAAACAGGAGGAGAAAAAGAGATGACGAAGACAAAGTAAAGATGTGAAATTAAAAGAAGAAATGGAGGACAAAGCAGAAGGATTAAAAGTAGTGAAAGAAGCAGAAGTCACAGAAGTAGAATGAGAATAAAATTGTAGAAGAAAAAGCTGAAGAATATTAAAGGAAGTAAAAGAAAAAACAAGAAAGACAAAAATGGAATGATGAAGAGGAAAAGTAGAAGTAGCTGCTGGGACAGACTCCCGCTCAGCAACCCTGGGCTGCAAGATGGATGGATAAATGGATAGGTGGATGGATGGATGGATGGATGGATTGGTGGCTGGGTGGATGGATGGATGGATTGGTGGCTGGGTGGATGGATGGATGGATGATGGATGGGTGGGTGGGTGGATGGATGGGTGATGAATGGGTGAATGGATGGATGGATGGATGGACAGGTGGATGAGTGAATGGAAGGGTGGATGAATGGATGGATGGATGGATGGATAGGTGGGTGGATGGATGGATGGATGGATGGATAGGTGGGTGGGTGGATGGATGGATGGATGGATGGATAGGTGGATGGATGGATGGATGGATGGATTGGTGGCTGGGTGGATGGATGATGGATGGGTGGAAGGGTGGATGGATGGGTGATGAATGGGTGAATGGATGGATGGATGGACAGGTGGATGAGTGAATGGAAGGGTGGATGAATGGATGGATGGATGGATGGACAGGTGGATGAGTGAATGGAAGGGTGGATGAATGGATGGATGGATAGGTGGATGAGTGAATGGAAGGGTGGATGAATGGATGGATGGATGGATGGACAGGTGGATGAGTGAATGGAAGGGTGGATGAATGGATGGATGGATGGATGGATGGATAGGTAGGTGGATGGATGGATGGATGGATGGATGGATGGATGGATGGATAGGTGGGTGGATGGATGGATGAATGGATGGATGGATGGATGGGTTGACGGATGGACGGATGGATTTCCAGACGTTGACATTTCAGAACGTTTAGCAGGAAACTGATCTAAACCAGAGATGTGTCTGGATAAAAAACTTCCGGACAGAAATACGACGTCCGTGACTCACATCAGGAACGATGACGGTGAGCTTTGGGTTGAGTGCATGGTACACCTTCCCGATTGCTCCTTTGTAACACCAGAAGGGGTTGTAGTCCTGGCTGTACTTGGTGTCCGAGTCCCGGACGGTGGTGAACACCTTGTACCAGGATGTGGCGTTGGTGTACGTCTCCGGCACACAGTGTGGCGGCTGCCTGTAAAACAAAACACCACTGTTGGTTTTAAGATGGCTTTATGAAACACTGGTGTGGAGGCTTTGCGTTTTGAAGCATGAAAAGAACAAAGTCAGAATAATTTAGATATTTCTCCACAGGTCATGTTTTCTCACTATGCAGTTCACATGTAGGCCACCAGGGGGTTCTAAAGCAGCATCCTGCAAGACTGTCCTTCCCAATCCCATGCACCATCCGTTCCCACAAATCTACATTAACAATTCACAAAAACTAAACAAAATTTCCCTTCAGGTGAAGCTAAGTATGTCATTCAGACTAAATCACACGGCTGACAGTCTCCACTGCAGCAGCACTGCTTGGACTATATATAGTCTTAGTAACTAAGGAGACATGCTACTGCTGGTCTCTGGAGGCTCCTGAGGTCCAAAGGCTTGTTTCTACATAAATACAGCAAACTGTGTGCAGCAAAGATTTCCTCTTAACAGATTTCACCAATTAAAAGTAAAATATATTCAAATCAATTCAGCTTTATTTGTATACCACCATTTCACAACAAAGTTGTCTCAGAACATTTTATAGACACCTCAGTTCAAGCCAAGCCTTGCATCTTTATGAAAAAAGCCCCAAAGATCATCAGTAATCAGGGGAACCGAACGATGCCCCTGCTTGTAGATCACGTCAGAGTGGATTGGTTCGTGGATCTGAGCTGTGACCTTTCTGGTGGTTTCAGAGTAGGAACTGGTATCTCCATAACCACTAACAGCGCTATGGGAGCTGCGGTAGGAATGTTAAGAGTCCATAAAGCCTGTTACATACTCCACGAGAAGTGAGAACTTTTTTCTTGTTCTCGAGGCTCCGAGAAGAAAATGACATCATTTTGTTCTCGCGGACGTGTTTGAGGACAGTTCTTGACACACCGGGCTGGCGGAACTTTTTTCTTGCGGGGCTGCGAGAAGTATCATGTGATTGGTCGGACATTGGAGGTGGGCGTGGTTAACACGGAGAAAGCATGAAGCGGAGTTGCTGCTTCCGTGTGCTTGCTGTCGCCGGCAAAACGGATTGTTTTGATAAAACAGCTTATTGAGGTGGTGAGAAAGTACGAACATTTTTACATGTGGCTATAAAACACTCGGACCCAGCCACGTGTTCAACCCGCCCTGCCGCGGACGAAGCTGCTCGTTAAATATGAAACTAGAAAAACAGAGCGGAGCACAATGTTAAAGAATCCTTTAAAACACTTCCTGGATCCAAACGGTGATCCGGATCACCACCAAAATGTAACCAGTTCTTCATTTTTACATTTGCAACAACTCTTGAAATATTTTTAAAAATCCATCCGTAACCTTTTAAGTTATCTTGAGCAAAAAGACGCCGGGGAAAACAACCTCCTCGATGGAGGTAACAACCGGTAATCGCGCATAAAAGCAGACATCTGCCCCCCGCAGTGATCCCTCCCCGCTGCAGACGTGCTTCTCATGGAGTATGTATGGACCTGCCGAACAAGACGTTTTTTCTTGTTCTTGCAGCCTCAAGAACAAGAACTCAGTTCTTGCGTCTCGTGGAGGATGGAACAGGCTTTACACTAAACACACATTCAAGCTGAAGTCCAGCTGATAGACTTCTCCGAAATGGAACCAGAATCCAGATCCATTCCATCCATTGACCAAACTTGCCCAACAAACTCAGAACGGTGGTCATATGAACCGCTCTCTGTTATGAAAACTGAAACTTTGAATGAACAAAAGTCTGAAATATCTACAGCTTCAAATAGCTCTGCTCTGCCAAAGCGGAATGTTCTGGTTTCCTGCCAGTCACACACCAGTTCTGCTTCTCCAACAGACCAGATCACATGCACGAAAAGCAAAGTGTCCAAAACATGATCAGGAATAAATGCTCCCATGACTCAGGGAACCTGTCCAACTCACACTGTGACTGGGAAGATATTGCTGGCCGCTGTGATGGTCATGCAAGTGCTGAACACCACCTGCTCGCAGTGGCCGTGAAGCACGCAGTCATCCGAGTTCCAGGATACAGGCAGCGTGAACGTGATGTTGATTTCTTCATGCGCTTCCCGGCCTACACACAAAAAGTCCACCAACAATAAGAACATTATGCAGACAATCTTTAGACTTTCATCTGTTTGTCACATGTCAAATGTTCACACACACACACACACACACACACACACACACACACACACACACACACACACACACACACACACACACACACACACACACACACACACACACACACAGTGAACAGGCTCTGAGGCTTGTCGCCAAAAATAAGTGACATTTGCTAAATTGTATGCATAGAAGACACAGAGCAGAAACTCTAGGAGAGATGAGGCAACAATTTCAGATGTGCCAACAAAACACTTCCTTGAGGACAAACACCAGACTGACGGTGGATTTATGCAGTATTTATTTAACCACAAACGGGACGAGAAGATCGCCAGGCGACGCAGTGATCGCCGAGGACGCAGAAGTCCTCATCTAGATGGAGGTTCACTCACTAAGGAAAAGCCTTTCTGGCCTGCAGGTACAGTCCTCGTCTCTGAGCCAAAACACTGAAACAATACAGAAACCTACTGAAGATGGACGTCGTGTGAAACATACAACACAATGATTTGGACATTTTTACACCATATTCAATAAAAGCTATGAAAACAATCCAACGTTCAACGTTTGAACTTGACAAATTCGAAATGTAATAAAAAATGCGGGGAGGGGTCATGTTTCCGACCGGGTTACATCACTTTTCAGGACGCTGCTTGGTAGGTGGAATTCGTCCCATTCAGCGCCGCAGCGGTCCAACATCTCTGTAATTTTTACTTCTTTGTGCGTGCAGCAGCCACTAGAGCGAATCGCAACTGTTTCAGACAACCGTTTGGTTCTTGCACGTCTCGCCATTTGGGCCCATTTACAGCACGCTTACAGAACACGTCAAGTTTCGTGGATCAGATGGAGCCTGACAGGAAATTGGACATGGCACCAGCTTAAAGTATCCTGCAACTTTCAAAATAAAAGCCTGTGCAGATTTGCGATGGGTAATTATTCTGTAAATACCAGTGACTCCAGTTTAAAAGTATATTGGTCAGGGGTGAGGGCTGAAAGGGCAAAATCCAATCCAATTAGTATCACAACAGAAAAGGTCATCTTGATTATGATTAATTAATTAGCAATTATTTCAGCATTTTATTTTTAGCCCCCCACAGCTGACTGAAACCTTTAGTTTCAAACATCTTCATATTAAAAGAGCAGATATTGAACAGTTTAAATATATATGGTAATTTAATTAATGTTTCTATTTATTTAAGAGATTTAAATTTTTAAACAATGTAAATTATTAACATGAAGAAGATTACATTGATTATTGGTTCTGAATGTTGGTTTCAGGTCATTCTTTATTAACTGCCCGGCCGTATGGGGGTCTTTTCTTCCATCATAGACGACAAGATGTTTCTGCTAAAGTGGAGAATCACAGGATTTTCTTTTTACGAGGTCAGCAGCAGAAAGCAGAAGGTATGGACTGAAATAGCAACAGTTTTGGGAGTATATGGTGAGTTTAACATACTAATTAACATGAATCTGTTTTTGACCAGGTGGAAAATTACTGTCAGGCGCGTCCCCCAGACTTTTTCAGTGGGAAACCAGCCTGGACTGCAGACAGCCCAGTTTAGCATTTTTACTTTAAAACAACACTGTTCACAGCGCGCTCTGTATTAGCCATGCGACAAACTGCCGACATGTCCTGGTTGAACCCAGTGATTACTGAGATAGACTCCCAGCAATCATTATACATGATTAACTATTATAAATAATCAATTTGCTGTATTAATTTTAATTATAAATTGAGAAATGTTCTTAATTAAATTGCAGGACTATTTGCTCATGCAGTTGCTCACAAAGTGGGGAACCTCACCCCATCTTTGCTCGTGAACAAGTGAAACTTTTGAGAACGGTTCTTTTATACCCAATCATGGCCAATCAACCACCTGTTTCCACAGTTTACTAGTAAAATGACTCCAACAGCTGCTGTTTTAGGATTTTTCCTTAACTGTCCAAGTCTTTTCCTGTTCCTCTTCCAGCTGTTTTGCCACGTGTTGCAGATTAAGCCATTCAGTATAATTTCTTTGCAGTGTATTCAAGGTAAATTTCATGTAAATTAGGTAAATTTTGTTTTAAGTTTTTTTTTTAATGTTTTACACAAAGTCTCAACTTCACTGGAATTGAGGTTAGTAGATTTTAGGGGTAGAGCAGAATAAATAAAGACTGATCAGTCAAAACACAAATTAACATGGGTTAATTTCTGTGTCTGCTTGTGGAGGTGAAGCTGGACACGTCAACTCCGACAGTCTTTGACGAGACGGTTTTGTCTCAGAGAAAAGAAGCATCTCTGTCAGTGATGCAATATGACTTTTACAGCGCAGCTCAAAGCACAAGCTGCAACTTCGCCAATCTTCACCACTGCTCAAATAAACAGAAGAAAGAAGAATATTTCTTTCATATTGCATCATGTGTGATGTAACTCTGTATCTTCTGTTACTTACAGGCTACACAAGCATGTGGTCATTCTATGGTTTGGATGAAGTCAGCTGAACTTTGTTTTCTGTTTAAGAAGATAAGCTGCAGAAACTCGAAGACTTCTGATAACATTTCATAGACACATCAGGACTTTAAAGTGCGAACCAAGCGACAAGCCCCAGCGGTAAAAAGTGAAGCCTATGCTATGTGTTTGAGCCCCTTCATCCACTAGGGGCTCAAACACAGAGCGAATCCCCATAGACTCCCATGTTAAAAAGACCAACTTCACAGCAGAAATAAACATGTTTACAGCCTGGTACAAAAATCCATTTTCGGTTTAACAGGTCAGGTTTACCTTCATGACAACTGTGGGGGAAAGAATTTTCTCATAATTTCACAGCTTAATTTGGCATAATTCGGGGCGTGTCCTATTTATTGACAGGAGGAAACTGCGGTTTTTAGCCGGTTAACATTTGCTATGTTTAGATGGGAGTTTTAATTCCTGTTTAATTATGAATTAAAGTTAATTCCACTTTAAACTGATGAAAAACAACCATGTAAGCACTTAAGTCCTAATGCAATTTTCTATTCGGAATTAAACTTAATTCTGATGTGTCTGATGTCTGGTTTATTCGCATTTTAATTCCGAATCATTTAATTCCTCTGTCATGTAAACCTTCATTCCGGTCGTTCTGCGCATGCTCGTTACCGTGTCCTGTCCCGATGCATGTTGACCTCCCGTGTTCGGTGGTCTATCTTTCTTCTCCTTCTCAGTTGCTGCAGAAAGTGAAGTAGTATGCTGGTGTTGAGCTGCTACTTCACATTTATAATAAAAATAGCGGCGAAACTGGTTCTTATTATGTAGTTTTTACAAGTTACGACTGAAAAGACAAGAAGCAGGGAGAAAACTTTGTTTATTTCCAGTATACGTCATACGTCACGTGTACCCTCTGTCCAATCAGAACCCTTCCCAACCCGCCGCTCTAAAGAGGAATTAAGTGAGGACGTGTTTCATTTAAACCTTCATTCGTAATTATTTTCATGTAACCTCGTAATACATTAATTCCAAATTGAAAAACATCACGTAACCGTAGTCATTGTGATTTAGCTTTAGCCCGTTCAGCTCCACTTCTTTGCCCATTTCTGTATTTTCTGGGAGAGACAATACGTGTGCCCCTGTCAAGATGGCGATGTTAGGAATCGCCCAATGGGCTTCAATTCAGCTCTTCAGAAACATACAGTAGACGTCACAAAGGCTCCGTCCATCTTTTATTTACAGTCTACGTTGTGAACATTTTGGTTGCACATGTGACCAGAAATGAACAGTTTTTTTGGGTTCGCACCGGGTCGCCAAACATTTTACCTCCCTGAATGTCTGACTTTTCAGTGTTTATTCCCACCTCACCTGAGCTCAGGGAAGAATGACACCGTGGCGCAAAGGAAACAAAAGTCAGGGAATGAGAGGGTCTTCTCTTATTGGTTCTAGTCCAAACGTCCACTACGCCATGTGTTGGCTTGAAACTGCAACGGACATGGTCACTACTTGGAATATGATGGAATTTGCCTATAAGTGGTTATCTGTTATTCCCACCAATGTAAGAATGTTTCGCCGTCTCTGAGCCGCTGAGGAAGGAAATCTGGATGACAGTTCAATGAATTTTGATCTCTGCAGCTCCCTGTCTGTTCATCGTCACCTTAACTGACGGAGATCAAATCTCCACCAGACGCTCAGCGGAGGATAACACTGAAGTTACCCCCCAAAACATGGGAAATTCAACACTATGCAGCTCTAAGAAAACCGAAACAGCTGCATCTGTTCCTGGTGAAGCATCAGGTTATAACTATTTCAAATTTTTTGTTTTTTTTCTATGGAACAAAAGAAAGGACATTTTCATAAAACTTCATTCTGGTGGACATTAACCTAAATAATTACCATAGATACTGCTAGTCATCAAAAAGCAATAATAAACCTAAAAATGAGATGCTGTAGTTGCTGTATATTTACTACTTGATTCTGTAGTTGTGACACAAGTTATGTTTACAAACACTATTTGACAAGGGTCACAAGGCATTTTGGAAAACTTGTGCCAAGAAAAAAACTGCTTTTAAGTTTGTTTTGCATATTTGTGATATATGATGGGTGTCACTAATGCAACGTATCACAAAGACACATTTACATTCAGTTTTGGGAAAAAATGACCTGCCAAGAGGGAAACGAGGTAAAAACGGAACATTCTACTTTTTTTTTTTTTTTTACAGAGGCAAAGGAGTGCTAAACCCTCATCTTCTGCACTTATGCAATGAAGTACAGATGTCAAAAGTGTCAAGTGTTAGTGTCATATATCTGCAGATAATGCTATTTATGTTTGTTTAAGTTTCACTGTTTCACCATTTTTAACTGCACAGAATCCATTTCAATGTGATTTACAACTAGTTGCAGAGCGTGAGATGATTTTATGGCCCCAACTTATCAAGAAGAAACTAAAAAGTAGAAAAGTTTCAAAATTTGGATATTTTTTCAACTCGCATTTAAATTTGAAGCCAAGATTATGAAAGTATCTGAAATCTAAGACGACGTGTGCCTCTCAGCGTCGCTTATCTTTACATTCATACATGGAAACTGTCAAACTTCACATATTGTACAAATATTTGGGTTAAGAATATCTGTCAGCAGTGACAACTAAGTATTTCTACAAAGAAAGTTTCACTTGGCACACATAGCAACGTTTGCATTATTGTGGAACATTTGTTTAAGCTGTCGCCTCTGTCAAATAAGACTTGAAGTAATTTTAAACTTTTGAACTTGTCTTCCACCAAAGAGAAATTTGACTATTGTTAAGAACACCTTTTCTATCTTTACAAAGCAAGTGCTGTTGATAAGAGATCATTTCCACAAACAAAAGGCATATTTACACAGCTTCACATTTCTCACATCACATCCATTTTGGGCGTTTAGACGTTCAAAGCTAAAGGTAAATATTTATGGTAAACATCTTAGCCTTGAAAGACTGAAGGAGCCTAAACTGAAAACTAAACAAGACGCAGAAGGAAAGAGTCATCTATAAAACATAAGGGTGATCAAGAGCAAAATCTTATTGACTAAAAGAGGGAGAAGAATAAAATGTATTTCAGCAACAGATAAATGAGAAACGCAGTGTTTATAAGGTTTAGATTGCTTTGCGTTTGAAAACTTTCACTTGATTAACATTAATTATGAATGAACAAAAACATTTCTACAGAGTTTAGGCCTGAATATCTGAACACGAATGGTGGGTGGTATACCGGTTCATACTGAAAACCAGGTAACTCGTTTGTAATGAATTTGTCCGTCCGTCCATCCATCCATCTATCTATCCATCTTCTGCCGCTTATCCGGGGTCGGGTCGCGGGGGCAGCAGCCGAAGCAGGGAAGCCCAGACTTCCCTCTCCGCAGCCACATTTGCCAACTCTGCGGGGGGATCCTGAGGCGTTCCCAGGCCAGCCAAGAGATATAATCCCTCCAGCGTGTCCTGGGTCTTCCCCGGGGTCTCCTCCCAGAGGGACGTGCCTGGAACACCTCACCAGGGAGGTCCAGGAGGCATCCTGACCAGATGCCTGAGCCAACTCAACTGGTTCCTCTCGATGCGGAGGAGCAGCGGCTCTACTCTGATCTCCTCCAGGATGACCGAGCTCCTCACCCTATCTCTAAGGGAGAGCCCGGCCACCCTGCGGAGGAAACTCATTTCAGCCGCCTGTATACGAGATCTCCTTCTTTCGGTCACGACCCACAGCTCACGACTAGCACAGACTCCACATTACTGCAGACGCCGCACCGATCCATCTGTCAATCTCACGCTCCATCCTTCCCTCACTCGTGAACAAGACTCCGAGATATTTAAACTCCTCCACTTGAGGCAGGACCTGACTCCCGACTCAAAGAGGGCAATCCACCCTATTCCGGCTGAGGACCATGGTCTCAGATTTTGTCTTTTATTGCAAATATCAGTTCATGTAGTTTAAGCAGCGGGAAACTGATCGCTGCACCACTAAACAAGCAGCACAGCAACGGAGTTACTGGAGGTGTTGAGCTTCAGGAGAAAATGGAAAGGGAACGATGACGATGAAGACAGTTGAGTCATTTTTATGTAGATCAAAACTGGAGTTTATCCTTTTTCTCCAGTAAGGATGTTTTTTTCACTCTGCGGTTACCTTTTTAACTACTTTATACTCCATTCAGTACCGTTAATTCAAGTAATCAAGTAACCAACTACATTTATCTGCAGTCTCTCTTATTTATGAAGAACTGTAAATAAATCTAGGGATGCACCGATACACTTTTTGGGAGTTCGGATCAGATACCCAGAACTGAAAAGTGAATATCTGCCGATACCACATGTGTTTATGTGAACATTATTGTGACTATGGCAATTATTGCTGTTATAACTGTGTAAGATTTCATTAGGTTGTAATATATGACCCATCCTTTCTGAAGTTACCTCACCAACACAAATATAATAACATTACAGATCTAACAATTTCAACAAGTTTTATTCTGATTTGGCACATTTTACCTAAATACAACTATAAATGTGTGGCTTTGAAACAAAAATCTAGTTTTTAGTGGAACAAAAAATGTCACATTTTAACATTCAAGGCATTTATTTCTTATAAAACACGTCTGAAACATGTCATCAAACACATCTGCGCTGGCTGGACTTGTGTAGTATTGGGAAACTTTTATTTATACCAAGTACGAGCACACACACTTGGTATTGAGCAGATACTGACATAGGTGCATCCCTAAATAAATCCAACACATATAACATGATTAGAAAAAACAAGCTCCTGGTAACGGAGCTACTGTCACACGTGTGTAAATTTACCAAGATATTTTATTTTGGCTTTCAACAACCAACATGTCCCATTATAAATCTGAATACCACTCAGTACTACTGAATACAAATTCATGCTTAAAGTAGTCTGGAAATATTTGCCTGGAGCCACACTGAAGAAATCAGTCCATGTGTCGACACATTTTCTCCTTTATGAACGTAGAAAACATCCGTAACATACATGCTTTGTGAGTGCATACTGTAACTTCACACTAAGCATAAACTCAATGTAGCCAAAAACATGTGGAATTAACTTTTCAGGAATCTACCCTTTAAGTATGAACCCTATAGGAGCCTCTACAGGAGCAGGTTCATGTTCCACAACGCCGCCACTGTTGGCTCACCGTGTCTGAGAAATGTCACCACACAAAGATGTAAGTTAAAACCCATTAAAAGCTCTCTGGAACACACACACATCCCAGATCACCAACATGTGATCACTGTTCACATGCATGCCTTCTCACACATACGGATTAATCTTTACAGCCCAGCCGGGTTGAAGTTTGTTATTTCTTCCTTCTCACGCTGCAGGACAAATGAAATGTGATGAGAGAGGACGTACCAGAAAGGCCGACCTGCTGCCCCAGCACTGTGGCGTACAGGTGGGTGATGTTGCGAGAATACCCTCCAAATGGACGCTGAGGGTCCAGCGTGAGGGTGATGGGTACCGAGATGTTAATGGGACCCGAGTCCTCCAGCACGAGGGGGGCCTGGGTGCTGGAACGAGCCTGACCGCTGGTCACCACCATGCTCTCCGGCGTGGTGGACTCGTTCAGGCCGTGCTTTATCGTCTCATTCTCCGACACACAGAAGTCCAGCTCATTGAAGCGCAGCAGAAAGGTGTTCCAGTCCTGAGGAAGAGGAGAAAGAGTGACACATGATGTACAGCCTCGTGTCTTCTCAACATGCACAAAATTTTCCTTCACCATATAAAAGTTGGCTCCTTTTTCACCCAGGAGCCGCTGAAGCTTTCCACCTTCAGTCTTCCTGATTTGCATGTGCTTTCAGTTTATTTTCACATGCAAAAACATTTATTTACATCGTCTGTTTCTTAGCTTGTAGCACAAAAACAAGCAAACAACACTCAGCTACGTTTGCTTTTTTTCTTTGCTTCCTGTAAAAGGTCCCGTATGATGCTAAACTCACTGTCTGAAGGTTTACACTCATGTGTGTCCTGTGGATGAGGCCCAAAAAAGGACAAAATTATGTCATTTCTCTCGCTCTGCTTTTTAGCAAATGTGTGCTAAAACAGTGAAGATCTTGTCCTTTGTGACCACATGAAGGTAAATGACCAGTTCTCCCAGTACTGCCCCCCGGGCAGCGCTGACGCCTAAAGATGCTACATCTTCTCGCTGAGAGGGACGTGGAATGGGCGTGGACAGACACCGCTCATGAATATTTAAAGGTTCAGAAACGGCCCGTTCTCAGCAGAAGTCACTCGAGCCGAGGACTGTGACGATACGCTTTTGTCCCGATTCGATTCCGATTTTTTTTGGGTGTCGATTTGATTTATATTGCGATTCTCAAAATTCTTCAATATTGCTGATTTTTGTAGATTAAAAACAAAAAAAATGACTAAACTTCTTTTTGTTTGTAATTTTTCTTGATTTCAGTTGGGAAAGGACAACCCAGTAGCCAGACCATCATTCTGCTCCTATAATGCCCAAGAAGGCAAATAAAAAAAAAAAATCAATAAAACCAATAAAAACGACTAAAATTTTATTGTGGATTAATTTTATTTAATTGAAAAAAAAATTCGATTTTTCAACAGAATAAAAAAATTTGATTTTAAAATTGTGAAACAAAAAAATCCCGATTTTTGATTTTTCCATTCGATTTTCCCACCCCTACTCGAGCCGCTTCAGAAACGGCTAAAATTAGGGACGATGGATGAGTTTGGAGTACAGCCATTTGTTAACAATGTAGTTTGACACTCATGTGACATTACTGAAAAGATGTGGAATATGGGACCTTTAAAGGTGGGTTTATAGTCACACGGCGTCTGCATAGCTGGTGCAGATGGGAGTGTGTATTTATACTCGAGCGTAAGGTCTGCAGGTGGCAGTAAGGCTGGAATCAGAAAGCTCCAGTTTGTTTTTATGGTTCGCTTCAGTCCCAGCAGGTATTTCCTGTTTTAGAACAACAGAGGCGGCAAATGGCATCCATTCAGCCACAGACGTAGGCATGTCTGCATAATGATGTCTGTATGCTTTCACCCAAACATCAGAAAACATGTGATCACACTGACCAATCACGAGGGAGTACTTCCATGTAGCTAGGTTTGCGTAGTCAGGATGCATGTCAGGTTCAAAGAGACCTACGCGGAGCCCACAGCGGCTTCATCATATCCAATCTGACGCAGACGCTGCAGGAGTATAACCCGGCCTTTCCAGTCTTTAACCTTAAGTTTACATCAGAGGCAGCTGCATCAGACGAACAGACAAGCAGCTGGTAAATATAAAGATAAAATCTGAAATAAGTCAGAAGTGGCTTCCTGTGAGATAAACAGGCAGTAAACTCAGACCTGACGTATCATTAACATTATTATTAACGTGAATATTACTTAATGTTTTCCAGTGTTTCCTCCTTAATGACCTAAACGCTGAGAACTGCACCCAATCCAACCCAGATTTACTGATAAAGCACCTTTAAAGCAACCGCACCGGGCCAAGGCGCTGTGCAGAAAAATAATAGAAGCCACAAACCACAGTCGGAGGAGCAGACATGATATAAAACAGAATAAGTAAGTAAAACTATAAAAACACATTTAAAAAAGCACTAAATAAGATCCATGAAACAGTAATACATAAACATGTTACACGGTGTTAAAAGCCAAATGGAAAAGATGGGTTTTAGGAAGAGATCTAAAATCTGTCGGGAACATGCACGGATAAACAAGCAGAATCTTCTCATCGCTGCAGGCGCATAACGGCTTAACATCCATCCGATCCTCCATGAAGGTTTTTATTAATGTCAAAGTCACTAAAGTTCAGAACTTTTAGGTAAAAACAGGTTTTATTCACTTCATCAGGACATTTCAGAGGTTGGACCGCTTCCCTTTCTCTGTGTTTTACAACCATTTCCATCAAAAAATATGTTAAACAACTTGTCAGAAGCAGTCATGCCAACAATCATGCTGTAACGGTGGGTTACCCGTAGCAACCAGCGTTCTTAGTGAAAACCTGATTTAACATGGCTAAGACCTGCATTGCTTGTTTATCGAGACCATATGGAAGTTACATGTATAAAACAGCCTGATTAATCTAAAAAGACACATTTTGAGAAACAAAACATTATTTATGGTGTAAATTTAGTATGTCTACTATGGTGTCTGTATATTTACTACTTGCAAAAGAAAAAAAACAAACATTTTTTGTCATTTAGAAAGCCTGTATTTTGCCTTACCTCTGTCAGCTCTGGAGACTTTATCTCTTTAATCTTAAAGAAATACCCAATGGTCAGGAAGGCGATGGCCACCGCACTGACGCTGATCATAAAAATGACCAGAGGTGGACGGTTGTTGATGTAGCTTCTTAGGTTTTCTACTGGGTTTAAAAGGTACACCTGCGTAGACACAAACATGTTGACACACTTAAAAAACACAGAACTTTCCAAACTGGACTCAGATATAAATGACAAATCTTTAAAGTTTGAGGACTTTAAAAGTTTAAATGCAGACGATGCATCTCTCACATCACTCCTTCCTGCCAATCCTGATGCTTAACTCGTAAATAACTCAGATTCCTAGAATCTGTATTTTAAAGATTAAAATTAGACTGATGTTAAACTAAAGAGCTTGCTGTCTGGATCCGAAGCACAAAGTGACAACTGCTAAAAACCATAAACAGTTGCGATTCACATCCAAACACTCTGCAGGAGGCGTTACGGTCTCGTCAGGTCATCTGTCATTAATCCATCAGAATTAAATCTAATAGTTTTTAAATATGGTTTCATGCTCCATTAGCTTTCTCTAAATGCAAACCAGGAAGGAGCATTTAGGTGCAGATCGTCATCAACGCAGACAGACTTCAACATCGCAGCAACAGAAATGCACACGTGACTTTACAGATGTGTGCTTGAGATAAATATTAAGTATGTGTATAGAGATGGGCGAGTACAAGGCCAGGAGTACTAAAACTTCCTACAAACGTTTAATGATGCAGGAATGAAGAGAAAGTAAAAAATGAAGTGCTTCAACGCTGACAGCCGTCACAGCTGGTGTGATCCCATCACAAGATGGTGTCGAGTTACGGCATGGCTGGTATCCTTTTCGTCTAGTTAGACAGTGTCAAATGGGTTTTTCAGCATCCACCATCTCAGGAGTGTGAGCCTAATAAAGACGCACTGCACTCATCCACTTTTAGTGCAACTAGACTCCTGATAGGCTTTTAACTCAGAGCAGATTTCACATATGCAGCTTCTTTTATATGTTCTGAGACTTTTAATCTTAAGATATTAATGTGAACATATTTGTCTGCAACATTCTGTTCACCATTACAAACTGCGTCCTCAGGCTGCTCGATTATGACAAAAATTTTATTCGCGATTATTTTGACTGAAATTGAGATCTTGATTATTTAACACAATTATCCAGTATTTTTTAACAACGCTGCGCGTCGTGGTGTTCTAGACTCCGTGTCGCACATTATAACCGTCTAATGTACGGTTCCGAGTTGTTTAATCCGCTTTTACCGCTTATATAGGAACTATTTTACGTTGGCCTGGATGTAGGTTATATGCCAAACAACCGCTGTCAGGCTGCAGCGCGTTTCTCTCATTCACCTGTTAAAAGACTGATCTGAACCAGCTGGTTAACGCGTTGCTATGGTAACCCTCCGTAACGGAGGGGTATTACAGTGTTTAACTCGCCGAACTATGTATAGGAAAATAATGCAGCCAGTTCTCCCTGACAATGATATAAACTATGTTTAGGTGAACTTCCACAACCTACAGCAGTTATTCTACATTGACCTGCAGCCGGAGCCGACTGAGACTGGCCGCCTGGGAGTGCTTTAGGACGGGAGAGGCTCCCGCTGCTCCTTCCTTACAGTAACTGCAGAACAATATGTGCCTTCATGTCAGTCGACAAAACACCAGAAAAGTCTCTAATAACTCCAGTAAAAGCTGCTAGATTTGTCGCTTTTAACAAAAAAAGTCACCAGATTTAACGAGAAAGTCTCCAAGTTGGCAACAGTGTCTGAATGAAAGCAAAGCGGCTGTGGGAGGAGTTTACAGCACAGCGCTGCAACGCCAGAGACGCTCGATTAGCAGCTGAAGACAGCAGGAGAGGAAACTGCAGAGAGAAAAATAATCACACCCTTTTATTTTTATCATCGTTGAAAACCCAGATCGTAAATAAGATTAAAATCCGATTAATCGCACAGACCTTCTGCCTCTAAGTTATTAAGTTTATGTATGTCGTTTAAAAATGTAAAAATAAAACCTTATTTAAAAGTAGCTGCATTGTTTGTCGGGTGACGGTGATTAATAATGAAGCTGTGACATTTATGTTGGTTTTATTCGGACAAACGGTCAACAAGATGATAAGCAGTCCACTCTACTAATCTCATTTATGGAATACTTGTGGCAAGCCTGGTTTCTCCAGGTCAATATTTAATCATGCTAAAACACAAGTGAAAACAACAGCAGCATCAGGCTTACTTAGGAACCTTGCAGAAAGTGGATTACCAAGATAATTTCCTTATCATGAAGCCCAGATATGCCAATAATTCACTGATGGGGAGCTGGTTAGCTTCTGTTATCATACTATCAGGAATAAAATGACAGCTGAGAAGGGGAATATTCAGAGTTTCACGAGGAATGTAGCATAAATATCACTGTAAACCCAAAGCAAAATAAAACAGCAAATGCAAATATTCCGTGTGTGCAGGTCTCTGACTGCCTAATCATTAATCTGCTCTCTTGAAGAGGAAACAAAGGAGAAAATCAGCTTCCTGCTAGTGCAGATTTTTATCTCTACATGCAGAGATGGGTATTCTGCAGGTCTGGTGAAACCAGCTCGGCTGGGTTTTACAGAAGAGACAAGCCTGCTAAATGTTCACAAACACAAGCTGCATCATTCAGGAAGTCACATGTTAAAACAGGACGGCCTCTTTAAAATAGCAAAGCTAAGCAGCTGCAATCAACATTGTAGGCAATTATAACATCTATTACCACGTAATGCAACTTTAAACGTGGGAGAATTTAATATGATAAAATAAACTTAATAAATCAGTGTTTGTCTTGTTTCACACCAAGCTGTCAACCTTGTAGCTCTGCGTGCTAGCTACCAGATTGTCACGGTGAAGACAGATAAACGTTACAAATGTGACATGTTTGGGATTATAATCAGTTTTAAAAGCGGTTGCAAAATAAAGTGAACCTTTCTTACCATGTTTTCTGCCTGTGCATTCGACGGATGCTGGCTTGGAGGTGCGTTGCGGGCCGCGGCAAGGCTGCAGCTCCGCTAGCCGCTGCAGCTAGTTGGGTTAGCTGTCAAGAAGCTAGTCCCTCCTGGATGTCAAAAGTCTCGGTTCGCTAAACACAACCAGGTTTTCAGCAAGTAAAACAACACCTACGCTGCTTCCCATTATTTTCTGTAATGTTTACTACAGCTTTTCAGAGAAGTACATTTTACATGTTGGTCCTCCCTCCCGACATCTAGTCCGCGTCCTCGCACTGCGTAGTAAACCAGTCGCAGCGCCACATTCTCGCTATTTACGTACAAAGTGCGCCCGGAAACGGGAGTCCGTACATTAACAGTAGACTGGCGTACGCATTTTACGTAGCCGGAAAGCGTTCAGCAGCGGCGTGTTTACAAACTGTTGGAGGCTGCTGCAGCGTTAGGTTACCGTAGGAAACACAGAGTTCAAGGGGATCTTTAGCAA